>NW_027308023.1:0-245000 GCF_047496885.1 Scyliorhinus torazame | reverse complement strand
TTCGCTCTATTTCACCCTCCTTCGTCTCGTTTCGCTCTCTTTCACCTTTCTTTGTCTCGTTTCGCTCTCTTTCACCCTCCTTCGTCTCGTTTCGCTCTCTTTCACCCTCCTTCGTCCCGTTTGGCTCTCTTTCACCCTCCACCATCTTGTTTCGCTCTCTTTCACCCTCCTTCGTCTCGTTTCGCTCTCTTTCACCCTCCTTCGTCTCGTTTCGCTCTCTATCACCCTCCTTCGTCTCGTTTGGCTGTCTTTCACCCTCCTTCCTCTCGTTTCGCTCTCTTTCACCCTCCACCGTCTTGTTTCGCTCTCTTTCACCCTCCTTCGTGTCGTTTCGCTCTCTTTCAAACTCCTTCATCTCGTTTCGCCCTCTTTGGCCCTCCTTTGTCTCGTTTCACTCTCTTTCACATTAATTCGTCTCGTTTCTCTCTCTTTCACCCTCTTTGGTCTCGTTTCGCCTTCTTTCACCTTCCTTCGTCTCGGTTCACTCTGGTGCACCCTCCTTCGTCTCGTTTCGCTCTTTTACACCCTCCTTCATCTCGATTCGCTCCCTTGCACCCTCCTTCGACTCCTCTTGCTCTCTTTCACCCTCCTTCGTCTCGTTTCGCTCTCTTACACCCTCCTTCGTCTCGTTTCGCTCTCTTTCACCCTCCTTCATCTCGTTTCGCTCCCTTTCACCCTCCTTTGTCTCGTTTCACTCTCTTTCACTTTACTTCGTCTCGTTTCTCTCTCTTTCACCCTCTTTGGTCTCATTTCGCCTTCTTTCACCTTCCTTCGTCTCGGTTCACTCTGGTGCACCCTCCTTCGTCTCGTTTCGCTCTTTTACACCCTCCTTCATCTCGATTCGCTCCCTTGCACCCTCCTTCGACTCCTCTCGCTCTCTTTCACCCTCCTTCGTCTCGTTTCGCTCTCTTACACCCTCCTTCGTCTCGTTTCGCTCTCTTTCACCCTCCTTCATCTCGTTTCGCTCTCTTTCACGCTCCTTCCTCTCGTTTCCCTCTTTTTCACCCTCCTTCATCTCGTTTCGCTCTCTTTCACCCTCCTTCATCTCGGTTCGCTCTCTTTCACCCTCCTTCCTCTCATTTCGCTCTCTTTCACACTCCATCGTCTCTTTTCGCTCTCTTTCACACTCCTTCGTCTCATTTTGCACTCTTTCACCCTCCTTCGTCTCGTTTCGCTCTCTTTCATCCTCCTTCGTCTTGTTTCGCTCTGTTCCACCCGCCTTCGTCTCGTTTCGCCCTCTTTCACCCTCCTTCGTCTCGTTTCGCTCTCTTTCACACTCCATCGTCTCGTTTCGCTCTTTTTCACACTCCTTCGTCTCGTTTCGCTCTCTTTCACCCTCCTTCGTCTCGTTTCGCTCGCTTTCATCCTCCTTCATCTTGTTTCGCTCTGTTCCACCCGCCTTCGTCTCGTTTTGCTCTCTTTCACCCTCCTTTGTCTCGTTTCGCTCTCTTTCATCCTCCTTCGTCTCGTTTCGCTCTGTTTCACACTCCTTCGTCTCGTTTTGCTCTCTATCACCTTCCTTCATCTCGTTTCGCTCTGTTCCACCCGCCTTCGTCTCGTTTCGCCCTCGCTCACCCTCCTTAGTCTCTTTTCGCTCTCTTTCACCCTCCTTCATCTCGTTTCGCTCTCTTTCAACCTCCTTCATCTCGTTTTGCTCCCTTTAACCATACTTCGTCTCGTTTCGCTCTCTTTCACCCTCCTTGGTCTCGGTTCACTCTCTTTCACCCTCCTTCCTCTCGTTTCGCTCTCTTTCACCCTCCTTCGTCTCGTTTCGCTCTCTTTCATCCTCCTTCGTCTTGTTTCGCTCTATTCCACCCGCCTTTGTCTCGTTTCGCCCTCTTTCACCCTCCTTCGTCTCGTTTCGCTGTCTTTCACACTCCATCGTCTCGTTTCGCTCTCTTTCACATTCCTTCGTCTCGTTTTGCTCTCTTTCACCCTCCTTCGTCTCGTTTCGCTCTCTTTCACCCTCCTTCATCTCGTTTCACTCCCTTTCACCCTCCTTTGTCTCGTTACACTCTCTTTCACCTTCCTTCGTCTCGTTTCTCTCTCTTTCACCCTCTTTGGTCTCGTTTTGCTCTCTTTTACCCTCCTTCGTCTCGATTCGTTCTCTTTCACCCTCCTTCTTCTCGTTTCGGTCTCTTTCACCCTCCTTCGTCTCGTTCCACTCTCTTTCACCCTCCTTAGACTCCTTTCGCTCTCTTTCACCCTCCTTCGTCTTGTTTCGCTCTCTTTCACCCTCCTTCGTCTCGTTTCGCACTCTTTCACACTCCTTCGTCTTGTTTCGCTCTCTTTCACCTTTCTTTGTCTCGTTTCGCTCTCTTTCACCCTCCTTCGTCTCGTTTCGCTCTCTTTCACCCTCGTTCGTCTCGTTTCGCTCTCTTTCACCCTCCTTCGTCTCGTTTGGCTCTCTTTCACCCTCCTTCCTCTCGTTTCGCTCTCTTTCACCCTCCACCGTCTTGTTTCGCTCTCTTTCACCCTCCTTCATGTCGTTTCGCTCTCTTTCAAACTCCTTCATCTCGTTTCGCCCTCTTTGGACCTCCTTCATCTCGTTTCGCTCTCTTTGACACTCCTTTGTCTCGTTTAGCTCTCTTTCACCCTCCTTCGTCTCGTTTCGCTCTCTTTCATCCTCCTTCGTCTTGTTTCGCTCTGTTCCACCCGCCTTCGTCTCGTTTTGCTCTCTTTCACCCTCCTTCGTCTCGTTTCGCTCTCTTTCACCCTCCTTCGTCTCGTTTCGCTCTCTTTCATCCTCCTTCGTCTTGTTTCGCTCTGTTCCACCCGCCTTCGTCTCGTTTTGCTCTCTTTCACCCTCCTTCGTCTCGTTTCGCTCTCTTTCATCCTCCTTTGTCTTGTTTCGCTCTGTTCCACCCGCCTTCGTCTCGTTTCGCCCTCTTTCACCCTCCTTCGTCTCGTTTCGCTCTCTTTCACCCTCCTTCGTCTCGTTTTGCTCTCTTTCACCCTCCTTCGTCTCGTTTCGCTCTCTTTCACCCTCCTTCATCTTGTTTCGCTCTGTTCCACCCGCTTTCGTCTCGTTTCGCTCTGTTTCACTCTCCTTCATCTCGTTTTGCTCTCTTTCACCCTCCTTCATCTCGCTTCGCTCCCTTTCACCCTCCTTCGTCTCGGTTCGCTCTCTTTCACCATCCTTCCTCTCGTTTCCCTCTCTTTCACCTCCATCGTCTCGTTTTGCTCTGTTCCACCTGCCTTCGTCTCGTTTCGCCCTCTTTCACCCTCCTTTGTCTCTTTTCGCTCTGTTTCACCCTGCTTCGTCTCTTTTCGCTCTCTTTCACCCTCCTTCCTCTCATTTCGCTCTCTTTCACCCTCCATTGTCTCGTTTCGCTCTCTTTCTCACTCATTTGTCTCGTTTTGCTCTCTTTCACCCTCCTTCGTCTTGTTTCGCTCTCTTTGCCCCTCCCTCGTCTCGTTCAGCTCTCTTTCATCCTCCTTCGTCTCGTTTCGCTCTGTTTCACACTCCTTCGTCTCGTTTTGCTCTCTATCACCTTCCTTCATCTCGTTTCGCTCTGTTCCACCCGCCTTCGTCTCGTTTCGCCCTCGCTCACCCTCCTTAGTCTCTTTTCGCTCTCTTTCACCCTCCTTCATCTCGTTTCGCTCTCATTCAACCTCCTTCATCTCGTTTTGCTCCCTTTAACCATACTTCATCTCGTATCGCTCTCTTTCACCCTCCTTCCTCTCGTTTCGCTCTCTTTCACCCTCTTTGGTCTCGGTTCACTCTCTTTCACCCTCCTTCCTCTCGTTTCGCTCTCTTTCACCCTCCTTCGTCTCGTTTCGCTCTCTTTCATCCTCCTTCGTCTTGTTTCGCTCTATTCCACCCGCCTTCGTCTCGTTTCGCCCTCTTTCACCCTCCTTCGTCTCGTTTCGCTCTCTTTCACACTCCATCGTCTCGTTTCGCTCTCTTTCACATTCCTTCGTCTCGTTTTGCTCTCTTTAACCCTCCTTCATCTCGTTTCGCTCTCTTTCATCATCCTTCGTCTTGTTTCGCTCTGTTCCACCCGCCTTCGTCTCGTTTCGCCCTCTTTCACCCTCCTTCGTCTCGTTTCGCTCTCTTTCACCCTCCTTCGTCTCGTTTCGCTCTCTTTCACCCTCCTTCATCTCGTTTCGCTCCCTTTCACCCTCCTTCGTCTCGTTTCGCTCTCTTTCACCCTCCTCCATCTCGTTTCACTCCCTTTCACCCTCCTTTGTCTCGTTACACTCTCTTTCACCTTCCTTCGTCTCGTTTCTCTCTCTTTCACCCTCTTTGGTCTCGTTTCGCTCTCTTTTACCCTCCTTCGTCTCGATTCGTTCTCTTTCACCCTCCTTCTTCTCGTTTCGGTCTCTTTCACCCTCCTTAGACTCCTTTCGCTCTCTTTCACCCTCCTTCGTCTTGTTTCGCTCTCTTTCACCCTCCTTCGTCTCGTTTCGCACTCTTTCACACTCCTTCATCTTGTTTCGCTCTCTTTCACCTTTCTTTGTCTCGTTTCGCTCTCT
Source organism: Scyliorhinus torazame (assembly GCF_047496885.1). Taxonomy (NCBI): domain Eukaryota; kingdom Metazoa; phylum Chordata; class Chondrichthyes; order Carcharhiniformes; family Scyliorhinidae; genus Scyliorhinus; species Scyliorhinus torazame. The sequence continues at coordinate 240,521 of NW_027308023.1, read as the reverse complement.
TTCACCCTCCTTCGTCTCGTTTCGCTCTCTTTCACCCTCCTTCCTCTCGTTTCGCTCTCTTTCACCCTCCTTCGTCTCGTTTGGCTCTCTTTCACTCTCCTTCCTCTCGTTTCGCTCTCTTTCACCCTCCACCGTCTTGTTTCGCTCTCTTTCACCCTCCTTCGTGTCGTTTCGCTCTCTTTCAAACTCCTTCATCTCGTTTCGCCCTCTTTGGACCTCCTTCATCTCGTTTCGCTCTCTTTGACCCTCCTTCGTCTCGTTTAGCTCTCTTTCATCCTCCTTCGTCTCGTTTCGCTCTCTTTCACACTCCTTCGTCTTGTTTAGCTCTCTTTCACCTTTCTTTGTCTCGTTTCGCTCTCTTTCACCCTCCTTCGTCTCGTTTCGCTCTCTTTCACCCTCCTTCGCCTTGTTTCGCTCTCTTTCACCCTCTATCGTGTCGTTTCGCTCTCTTTCAAACTCCTTCATCTCGTTTCGCCCTCTTTGGACCTCCTTCATCTCGTTTCGCTCTTTTTGACCCTCCTTTGTCTCGTTTCGCTCTGTTTCACACACCTTCGTCTCGTTTTGCTCTCTTTCACCCTCCTTCGTCTTGTTTCGCTCTCTTTCACCCTCCTTCGTCTTGTTTCGCTCTGTTCCACCCGCTTTCCTCTCGTTTCGTCCTCTTTCACCCTCCTTTGTCTCTTTTCGCTCTCTTTCACCCTCCTTCATCTCGTTTTGCTCTCTTTCACACTCCTTCATCTCGTTTCGCTCCCTTTCACCCTCCTTCGTCTCGGTTCGCTCTCTTTCACCATCCTTCCTCTCATTTCCCTCTCTTTCACCTCCATCGTCTCGTTTCGCTCTCTTTCACACTCCTTTGTCTCGTTTCACTCTCTTTCACCCTCCTTCGTCTCGTTTCGCTCTCTTTTATTCTTCTTCATCTCGTTTCACCCTCTTTCACCCTCCTTCATCTCGTTTCACTCTCTTTCATGCTCCTTCATCTCGCGTCACACTTTTTCACCGTCCTTCGTCTCGTTTCGCCCTCTTTTACCCTCCTTTTAGCTCGTTTCGCTCTCTTTGCCCCTCCCTCGTCTCGTTCAGCTCACTTTCATCCTCCTTAGTCTCGTTTCGCTCTGTTTCACACTCCTTCGTCTCGTTTTGCTCTCTATCACCTTCCTTCGTCTCGTTTTGCTCTGTTCCAACCGCCTTCGTCTCGTTTCGCCCTCGCTCACCCTCCTTAGTCTCTTTTCGCTCTCTTTCACCCTCCTTCATCTCATTTCGCTCTCTTTCAACCTCCTTCATCTCGTTTTGCTCCCTTTCACCCTCCTTCGTCTCTTTTCGCTCTCTTTCACCCTCCTTCCTCTCGTTTCGCTCTCTTTCACCCTCCTTTGTCTCGTTTCGGTCTCTTTCACCCTCCTTTGTCTTGTTTTGATCTCTTTCAACCTCCTTCATCTCGTTTCGCTCTCTTTGACCCTCCTTCGTCTCGTTTAGCTCTCTTTCATCCTCCTTCATCTCGTTTCGCTCTGTTTGACACTCCTTCGTCTCGTTTTGCTCTCTTTCACCCTCCCTCGTCTCGTTTCGCTCTCTTTCACCCTCCTTCGTCTTGTTTCGCTCTGTTCCACCCGCCTTGGTCTCGTTTCGTCCTCTTTCACTCTCCTTCCTCTCGTTTCCCTCTCTTTCAACCTCCATCATCTCGTTTCCCTCTCTTTCACACTCATTCGTCTCGTTCCGCTCTCTTTCACCCTCCTACATCGTGTTTCGCTCTCTTTCACCCTCCTTCGTCTTGTTTCGCTATGTTCCACCCGTCTTCGTCTCGTTTCGCCCTCTTTAACCCTCCTTCGTCTCGTTTCGCTCTCTTTCACCCTCCTTCGTCTCGTTTCGCTCTCTTTCACCCTCCTTCATTCGTTTCACCCTCTTTCACTCTCCTTCATCTTGTTTCGCTCTGTTCCACCCGCCTTCGTCTCGTTTTGCTCTCTTTCACCCTCCTTTGTCTCGTTTCGCTCTCTTTCATCCTCCTTCGTCTCGTTTCGCTCTGTTTCACACTCCTTCGTCTCGTTTTGCTCTCTATCACCTTCCTTCATCTCGTTTCGCTCTGTTCCACCCGCCTTCGTCTCGTTTCGCCCTCGCTCACCCTCCTTAGTCTCTTTTCGCTCTCTTTCACCCTCCTTCATCTCGTTTCGCTCTCTTTCAACCTCCTTCATCTCGTTTTGCTCCCTTTAACCATACTTCGTCTCGTATCGCTCTCTTTCACCCTCCTTCCTCTCGTTTCGCTCTCTTTCACCCTCCTTGGTCTCGGTTCACTCTCTTTCACCCTCCTTCCTCTCGTTTCGCTCTCTTTCACCCTCCTTCGTCTCGTTTCGCTCTCTTTCATCCTCCTTCGTCTTGTTTCGCTCTATTCCACCCGCCTTTGTCTCGTTTCGCCCTCTTTCACCCTCCTTCGTCTCGTTTCGCTGTCTTTCACACTCCATCGTCTCGTTTCGCTCTCTTTCACATTCCTTCGTCTCGTTTTGCTCTCTTTCACCCTCCTTCGTCTCGTTTCGCTCTCTTTCACCCTCCTTCATCTCGTTTCACTCCCTTTCACCCTCCTTTGTCTCGTTACACTCTCTTTCACCTTCCTTCGTCTCGTTTCTCTCTCTTTCACCCTCTTTGGTCTCGTTTTGCTCTCTTTTACCCTCCTTCGTCTCGATTCGTTCTCTTTCACCCTCCTTCTTCTCGTTTCGGTCTCTTTCACCCTCCTTCGTCTCGTTCCACTCTCTTTCACCCTCCTTAGACTCCTTTCGCTCTCTTTCACCCTCCTTCGTCTTGTTTCGCTCTCTTTCACCCTCCTTCGTCTCGTTTCGCACTCTTTCACACTCCTTCGTCTTGTTTCGCTCTCTTTCACCTTTCTTTGTCTCGTTTCGCTCTCTTTCACCCTCCTTCGTCTCGTTTCGCTCTCTTTCACCCTCGTTCGTCTCGTTTCGCTCTCTTTCACCCTCCTTCGTCTCGTTTGGCTCTCTTTCACCCTCCTTCCTCTCGTTTCGCTCTCTTTCACCCTCCACCGTCTTGTTTCGCTCTCTTTCACCCTCCTTCATGTCGTTTCGCTCTCTTTCAAACTCCTTCATCTCGTTTCGCCCTCTTTGGACCTCCTTCATCTCGTTTCGCTCTCTTTGACACTCCTTTGTCTCGTTTAGCTCTCTTTCACCCTCCTTCGTCTCGTTTCGCTCTCTTTCATCCTCCTTCGTCTTGTTTCGCTCTGTTCCACCCGCCTTCGTCTCGTTTTGCTCTCTTTCACCCTCCTTCGTCTCGTTTCGCTCTCTTTCACCCTCCTTCGTCTCGTTTCGCTCTCTTTCATCCTCCTTCGTCTTGTTTCGCTCTGTTCCACCCGCCTTCGTCTCGTTTTGCTCTCTTTCACCCTCCTTCGTCTCGTTTCGCTCTCTTTCATCCTCCTTTGTCTTGTTTCGCTCTGTTCCACCCGCCTTCGTCTCGTTTCGCCCTCTTTCACCCTCCTTCGTCTCGTTTCGCTCTCTTTCACCCTCCTTCGTCTCGTTTTGCTCTCTTTCACCCTCCTTCGTCTCGTTTCGCTCTCTTTCACCCTCCTTCATCTTGTTTCGCTCTGTTCCACCCGCTTTCGTCTCGTTTCGCTCTGTTTCACTCTCCTTCATCTCGTTTTGCTCTCTTTCACCCTCCTTCATCTCGCTTCGCTCCCTTTCACCCTCCTTCGTCTCGGTTCGCTCTCTTTCACCATCCTTCCTCTCGTTTCCCTCTCTTTCACCTCCATCGTCTCGTTTTGCTCTGTTCCACCTGCCTTCGTCTCGTTTCGCCCTCTTTCACCCTCCTTTGTCTCTTTTCGCTCTGTTTCACCCTGCTTCGTCTCTTTTCGCTCTCTTTCACCCTCCTTCCTCTCATTTCGCTCTCTTTCACCCTCCATTGTCTCGTTTCGCTCTCTTTCTCACTCATTTGTCTCGTTTTGCTCTCTTTCACCCTCCTTCGTCTTGTTTCGCTCTCTTTGCCCCTCCCTCGTCTCGTTCAGCTCTCTTTCATCCTCCTTCGTCTCGTTTCGCTCTGTTTCACACTCCTTCGTCTCGTTTTGCTCTCTATCACCTTCCTTCATCTCGTTTCGCTCTGTTCCACCCGCCTTCGTCTCGTTTCGCCCTCGCTCACCCTCCTTAGTCTCTTTTCGCTCTCTTTCACCCTCCTTCATCTCGTTTCGCTCTCATTCAACCTCCTTCATCTCGTTTTGCTCCCTTTAACCATACTTCATCTCGTATCGCTCTCTTTCACCCTCCTTCCTCTCGTTTCGCTCTCTTTCACCCTCTTTGGTCTCGGTTCACTCTCTTTCACCCTCCTTCCTCTCGTTTCGCTCTCTTTCACCCTCCTTCGTCTCGTTTCGCTCTCTTTCATCCTCCTTCGTCTTGTTTCGCTCTATTCCACCCGCCTTCGTCTCGTTTCGCCCTCTTTCACCCTCCTTCGTCTCGTTTCGCTCTCTTTCACACTCCATCGTCTCGTTTCGCTCTCTTTCACATTCCTTCGTCTCGTTTTGCTCTCTTTAACCCTCCTTCATCTCGTTTCGCTCTCTTTCATCATCCTTCGTCTTGTTTCGCTCTGTTCCACCCGCCTTCGTCTCGTTTCGCCCTCTTTCACCCTCCTTCGTCTCGTTTCGCTCTCTTTCACCCTCCTTCGTCTCGTTTCGCTCTCTTTCACCCTCCTTCATCTCGTTTCGCTCCCTTTCACCCTCCTTCGTCTCGTTTCGCTCTCTTTCACCCTCCTCCATCTCGTTTCACTCCCTTTCACCCTCCTTTGTCTCGTTACACTCTCTTTCACCTTCCTTCGTCTCGTTTCTCTCTCTTTCACCCTCTTTGGTCTCGTTTCGCTCTCTTTTACCCTCCTTCGTCTCGATTCGTTCTCTTTCACCCTCCTTCTTCTCGTTTCGGTCTCTTTCACCCTCCTTAGACTCCTTTCGCTCTCTTTCACCCTCCTTCGTCTTGTTTCGCTCTCTTTCACCCTCCTTCGTCTCGTTTCGCACTCTTTCACACTCCTTCATCTTGTTTCGCTCTCTTTCACCTTTCTTTGTCTCGTTTCGCTCTCTTTCACCCTCCTTCGTCTCGTTTCGCTCTCTTTCACCCTCCTTCCTCTCGTTTCGCTCTCTTTCACCCTCCTTCGTCTCGTTTGGCTCTCTTTCACTCTCCTTCCTCTCGTTTCGCTCTCTTTCACCCTCCACCGTCTTGTTTCGCTCTCTTTCACCCTCCTTCGTGTCGTTTCGCTCTCTTTCAAACTCCTTCATCTCGTTTCGCCCTCTTTGGACCTCCTTCATCTCGTTTCGCTCTCTTTGACCCTCCTTCGTCTCGTTTAGCTCTCTTTCATCCTCCTTCGTCTCGTTTCGCTCTCTTTCACACTCCTTCGTCTTGTTTAGCTCTCTTTCACCTTTCTTTGTCTCGTTTCGCTCTCTTTCACCCTCCTTCGTCTCGTTTCGCTCTCTTTCACCCTCCTTCGCCTTGTTTCGCTCTCTTTCACCCTCTATCGTGTCGTTTCGCTCTCTTTCAAACTCCTTCATCTCGTTTCGCCCTCTTTGGACCTCCTTCATCTCGTTTCGCTCTTTTTGACCCTCCTTTGTCTCGTTTCGCTCTGTTTCACACACCTTCGTCTCGTTTTGCTCTCTTTCACCCTCCTTCGTCTTGTTTCGCTCTCTTTCACCCTCCTTCGTCTTGTTTCGCTCTGTTCCACCCGCTTTCCTCTCGTTTCGTCCTCTTTCACCCTCCTTTGTCTCTTTTCGCTCTCTTTCACCCTCCTTCATCTCGTTTTGCTCTCTTTCACACTCCTTCATCTCGTTTCGCTCCCTTTCACCCTCCTTCGTCTCGGTTCGCTCTCTTTCACCATCCTTCCTCTCATTTCCCTCTCTTTCACCTCCATCGTCTCGTTTCGCTCTCTTTCACACTCCTTTGTCTCGTTTCACTCTCTTTCACCCTCCTTCGTCTCGTTTCGCTCTCTTTTATTCTTCTTCATCTCGTTTCACCCTCTTTCACCCTCCTTCATCTCGTTTCACTCTCTTTCATGCTCCTTCATCTCGCGTCACACTTTTTCACCGTCCTTCGTCTCGTTTCGCCCTCTTTTACCCTCCTTTTAGCTCGTTTCGCTCTCTTTGCCCCTCCCTCGTCTCGTTCAGCTCACTTTCATCCTCCTTAGTCTCGTTTCGCTCTGTTTCACACTCCTTCGTCTCGTTTTGCTCTCTATCACCTTCCTTCGTCTCGTTTTGCTCTGTTCCAACCGCCTTCGTCTCGTTTCGCCCTCGCTCACCCTCCTTAGTCTCTTTTCGCTCTCTTTCACCCTCCTTCATCTCATTTCGCTCTCTTTCAACCTCCTTCATCTCGTTTTGCTCCCTTTCACACTCCTTCGTCTCTTTTCGCTCTCTTTCACCCTCCTTCCTCTCGTTTCGCTCTCTTTCACCCTCCTTTGTCTCGTTTCGGTCTCTTTCACCCTCCTTTGTCTTGTTTTGATCTCTTTCAACCTCCTTCATCTCGTTTCGCTCTCTTTGACCCTCCTTCGTCTCGTTTAGCTCTCTTTCATCCTCCTTCATCTCGTTTCGCTCTGTTTGACACTCCTTCGTCTCGTTTTGCTCTCTTTCACCCTCCCTCGTCTCGTTTCGCTCTCTTTCACCCTCCTTCGTCTTGTTTCGCTCTGTTCCACCCGCCTTGGTCTCGTTTCGTCCTCTTTCACTCTCCTTCCTCTCGTTTCCCTCTCTTTCAACCTCCATCATCTCGTTTCCCTCTCTTTCACACTCATTCGTCTCGTTCCGCTCTCTTTCACCCTCCTACATCGTGTTTCGCTCTCTTTCACCCTCCTTCGTCTTGTTTCGCTATGTTCCACCCGTCTTCGTCTCGTTTCGCCCTCTTTAACCCTCCTTCGTCTCGTTTCGCTCTCTTTCACCCTCCTTCGTCTCGTTTCGCTCTCTTTCACCCTCCTTCATTCGTTTCACCCTCTTTCACTCTCCTTCATCTCGTTTCGCTCTCTTTGCCCCTCCCTCGTCTCGTTTAGTTCTCTTTCACACTCCTTCGTCTCGTTTTGCTCTCTTTCACCCTCCTTCGTCTCGTTTTGCTCTCTTTCATCCTCCTTCGTCTTGTTTCGCTCTGTTCCACCCGTCTTCGTCTCATTTCGCCCTCTTTCACCCTCTTCGTCTCGTTTCACTCTCTTCCACCCTCCTTCATTTCGTTTCCCTCTCTTTCACCCTCCTTTGTCTTGTTTCGCTCTCTTTCACCCTCCTTCGTCTCGGTTCGCTCTCTTTCACCATCCTTCCTCTCGATTCCCTCTCTTTCACCTCCATCGTCTCGTTTCGCTCTCTTTCACACTCCTTCGTCTCGTTTTGCTCTCTTTCACGCTCGTTCCGCTCTCTTTCACCCTCCTTCATCTCGTTTCGCTCTCTTTTATCCTTCTTCATCTCGTTTCATCCTCTTTCACCCTCCTTCATCTCGTTTCGCTCTCTTTCATGCTCCTTCGTCTCGCGTCGCACTTTTTCACCGTCCTTCGTCTCGTTTCGCCCTCTTTTACCCTCCTTTTAGCTCGTTTCGCTCTCTTTGCCCCTCCCTCGTCTCGTTCAGCTCTCTTTCAAACTCCTTCATCTCGTTTCGCCCTCTTTGGACCTCCTTCATCTCGTTTCGCTCTCTTTGACCCTCCTTCGTCTCGTTTAGCTCTCTTTCATCCTCCTTCGTCTCGTTTCGCTCTCTTTCACACTCCTTCGTCTTGTTTCGCTCTCTTTCACCTTTCTTTGTCTCGTTTCGCTCTCTTTCACCCTCCTTCGTCTCGTTTCGCTCTCTTTCACCCTCCTTCGCCTTGTTTCGCTCTCTTTCACCCTCTATCGTGTCGTTTCGCTCTCTTTCAAACTCTTTCATCTCGTTTCGCCCTCTTTGGACCTCCTTCATCTCGTTTCGCTCTTTTTGACCCTCCTTTGTCTCGTTTCGCTCTGTTTCACACTCCTTCGTCTCGTTTTGCTCTCTTTCACCCTCCTTCGTCTTGTTTCGCTCTCTTTCACCCTCCTTCGTCTTGTTTCGCTCTGTTCCACCCGCTTTCCTCTCGTTTCGTCCTCTTTCACCCTCCTTTGTCTCTTTTCGCTCTCTTTCACCCTCCTTCATCTCGTTTTGCTCTCTTTCACACTCCTTCATCTCGTTTCGCTCCCTTTCACCCTCCTTCGTCTCGGTTCGCTCTCTTTCACCATCCTTCCTCTCATTTCCCTCTCTTTCACCTCCATCGTCTCGTTTCGCTCTCTTTCACACTCCTTTGTCTCGTTTCACTCTCTTTCACCCTCCTTCGTCTCGTTTCGCTCTCTTTTATCCTTCTTCATCTCGTTTCACCCTCTTTCACCCTCCTTCATCTCGTTTCACTCTCTTTCATGCTCCTTCATCTCGCGTCACACTTTTTCACCGTCCTTCGTCTCGTTTCGCCCTCTTTTACCCTCCTTTTAGCTCGTTTCGCTCTCTTTGCCCCTCCCTCGTCTCGTTCAGCTCACTTTCATCCTCCTTAGTCTCGTTTCGCTCTGTTTCACACTCCTTCGTCTCGTTTTGCTCTCTATCACCTTCCTTCGTCTCGTTTTGCTCTGTTCCAACCGCCTTCGTCTCGTTTCGCCCTCGCTCACCCTCCTTAGTCTCTTTTCGCTCTCTTTCACCCTCCTTCATCTCATTTCGCTCTCTTTCAACCTCCTTCATCTCGTTTTGCTCCCTTTCACCCTCCTTCGTCTCTTTTCGCTCTCTTTCACCCTCCTTCCTCTCGTTTCGCTCTCTTTCACCCTCCTTTGTCTCGTTTCGGTCTCTTTCACCCTCCTTTGTCTTGTTTTGATCTCTTTCAACCTCCTTCATCTCGTTTCGCTCTCTTTGACCCTCCTTCGTCTCGTTTAGCTCTCTTTCATCCTCCTTCATCTCGTTTCGCTCTGTTTGACACTCCTTCGTCTTGTTTTGCTCTCTTTCACCCTCCCTCGTCTCGTTTCGCTCTCTTTCACCCTCCTTCGTCTTGTTTCGCTCTGTTCCACCCGCCTTGGTCTCGTTTCGTCCTCTTTCACTCTCCTTCCTCTCGTTTCCCTCTCTTTCAACCTCCATCATCTCGTTTCCCTCTCTTTCACACTCATTCGTCTCGTTCCGCTCTCTTTCACCCTCCTACATCGTGTTTCGCTCTCTTTCACCCTCCTTCGTCTTGTTTCGCTCTGTTCCACCCGTCTTCGTCTCGTTTCGCCCTCTTTAACCCTCCTTCGTCTCGTTTCGCTCTCTTTCACCCTCCTTCGTCTCGTTTCGCTCTCTTTCACCCTCCTTCATTCGTTTCACCCTCTTTCACCCTCCTTCATCTCGTTTCGCTCTCTTTGCCCCTCCCTCGTCTCGTTTAGTTCTCTTTCACACTCCTTCGTCTCGTTTTGCTCTCTTTCACCCTCCTTCGTCTCGTTTTGCTCTCTTTCATCCTCCTTCGTCTTGTTTCGCTCTGTTCCACCCGTCTTCGTCTCATTTCGCCCTCTTTCACCCTCTTCGTCTCGTTTCACTCTCTTCCACCCTCCTTCATTTCGTTTCCCTCTCTTTCACCCTCCTTTGTCTTGTTTCGCTCTCTTTCACCCTCCATCGTCTCGTTTCGCTTTGTTTCACCCACCTACGTCTCGTTTCGGTCTCTTTCACCCTCATTCATTTCGTTTCGCTCCCTTTCACCCTCCTTCATCTTGTTTCGCTCTCTTTCACCCTCCTTCATCTCGTTTCGCTCGCTTTCACCCTCCTTTGTCTCGTTTCACTCTCTTTCATCCTCCTTCCTCTTGTTTCGCTCTGTTCCACCCGCCTTCGTCTCGTTTCGCCCTCTTTCACCATCCTTCGTCTCGTTTCGCTCTCTTTCACCCTCCTTCGTCTCGTTTCGCTCTCTTTCACCCTCCTTCATCTCGTATCGCTCCCTTTCACCCTCCGTCGTCTCGTTTCGCTCTCTTTCACCCTCCTTCATCTCGTTCCGCTCCCTTTCACCCTCCTTTGTCTCGTTTCACTCTCTTTCACCTTCCTTCGTCTCGTTTCTCTCTCTTTCACCCTCTTTGGTCTCGTTTCGCTCTCTTTCACCTACCTTCGTCTCGTTTCACTCTCTTTCACCCTCCTACGTCTCGTTTCGCTCTCTTCCACCCTCCTTCATTTTGTTTCCCTCTCTTTCACCCTCCTTCGTCTCGTTTCCCTCTCTTTCACATTCCTTCTTCTCGTTTCGCTCTCTTTCACCCTCCTTCGTCTCGTTTCACTCTCTTTCACCATCCTTCGTCTCGTTTCGCTCTCTTTCACCATCCTTCGTCTTGTCTCGCTCTGTTCCACCAGCCTTCGTCTCGTTTCGCCCTCTTTCACCCTCGTTAGTCTCTTTTCGTTCTCTTTCACCCTCCTTCATCTCGTTTCGCTCTCTTTCACCCTCCTTTGTCTCTTTTCGCTCTCTTTCACCCTCCTTCATCTCGTTTTGCTCTCTTTCACCCTCCTTCATCTCGTTTTGCTCCCTTTCACCCTCCTTTGTCTCGGTTCGCTCTCTTTCACCATCCTTCCTCTCGATTCCCTCTCTTTCACCTCCATCGTCTCGTTTCGCTCTCTTTCACACTCCTTCGTCTCGTTTTGCTCTCTTTCACCCTCGTTCCGCTCTCTTTCACCCTCCTTCATCTCGTTTCGCTCTCTTTTATCCTTCTTCATCTCATTTCATCCTCTTTCACCCTCCTTCATCTCGTTTCGCTCTCTTTCATGCTCCTTCGTCTCGCGTCGCACTTTTTCACCGTCCTTCGTCTCGTTTCGCCCTCTTTTACCCTCCTTTTAGCTCGTTTCGCTCTCTTTGCCCCTCCCTCGTCTCGTTCAGCTCTCTTTCAAACTCCTTCATCTCGTTTCGCCCTCTTTGGACCTCCTTCATCTCGTTTCGCTCTCTTTGACCCTCCTTCGTCTCGTTTAGCTCTCTTTCATCCTCCTTCGTCTCGTTTCGCTCTCTTTCACACTCCTTCGTCTTGTTTCGCTCTCTTTCACCTTTCTTTGTCTCGTTTCGCTCTCTTTCACCCTCCTTCGTCTCGTTTCGCTCTCTTTCACCCTCCTTCGCCTTGTTTCGCTCTCTTTCACCCTCTATCGTGTCGTTTCGCTCTCTTTCAAACTCTTTCATCTCGTTTCGCCCTCTTTGGACCTCCTTCATCTCGTTTCGCTCTTTTTGACCCTCCTTTGTCTCGTTTCGCTCTGTTTCACACTCCTTCGTCTCGTTTTGCTCTCTTTCACCCTCCTTCGTCTTGTTTCGCTCTCTTTCACCCTCCTTCGTCTTGTTTCGCTCTGTTCCACCCGCTTTCCTCTCGTTTCGTCCTCTTTCACCCTCCTTTGTCTCTTTTCGCTCTCTTTCACCCTCCTTCATCTCGTTTTGCTCTCTTTCACACTCCTTCATCTCGTTTCGCTCCCTTTCACCCTCCTTCGTCTCGGTTCGCTCTCTTTCACCATCCTTCCTCTCATTTCCCTCTCTTTCACCTCCATCGTCTCGTTTCGCTCTCTTTCACACTCCTTTGTCTCGTTTCACTCTCTTTCACCCTCCTTCGTCTCGTTTCGCTCTCTTTTATCCTTCTTCATCTCGTTTCACCCTCTTTCACCCTCCTTCATCTCGTTTCACTCTCTTTCATGCTCCTTCATCTCGCGTCACACTTTTTCACCGTCCTTCGTCTCGTTTCGCCCTCTTTTACCCTCCTTTTAGCTCGTTTCGCTCTCTTTGCCCCTCCCTCGTCTCGTTCAGCTCACTTTCATCCTCCTTAGTCTCGTTTCGCTCTGTTTCACACTCCTTCGTCTCGTTTTGCTCTCTATCACCTTCCTTGGTCTCGTTTTGCTCTGTTCCAACCGCCTTCGTCTCGTTTCGCCCTCGCTCACCCTCCTTAGTCTCTTTTCGCTCTCTTTCACCCTCCTTCATCTCATTTCGCTCTCTTTCAACCTCCTTCATCTCGTTTTGCTCCCTTTCATCCTCCTTCGTCTCTTTTCGCTCTCTTTCACCCTCCTTCCTCTTGTTTCGCTCTCTTTCACCCTCCTTTGTCTCGTTTCGGTCTCTTTCACCCTCCTTTGTCTTGTTTTGATCTCTTTCAACCTCCTTCATCTCGTTTCGCTCTCTTTGACCCTCCTTCGTCTCGTTTAGCTCTCTTTCATCCTCCTTCATCTCGTTTCGCTCTGTTTGACACTCCTTCGTCTTGTTTTGCTCTCTTTCACCCTCCCTCGTCTCGTTTCACTCTCTTTCACCCTCCTTCGTCTTGTTTCGCTCTGTTCCACCCGCCTTGGTCTCGTTTCGTCCTCTTTCACTCTCCTTCCTCTCGTTTCCCTCTCTTTCAACCTCCATCATCTCGTTTCCCTCTCTTTCACACTCATTCGTCTCGTTCCGCTCTCTTTCACCCTCCTACATCGTGTTTCGCTCTCTTTCACCCTCCTTCGTCTTGTTTCGCTCTGTTCCACCCGTCTTCGTCTCGTTTCGCCCTCTTTAACCCTCCTTCGTCTCGTTTCGCTCTCTTTCACCCTCCTTCGTCTCGTTTCGCTCTCTTTCACCCTCCTTCATTCGTTTCACCCTCTTTCACCCTCCTTCATCTCGTTTCGCTCTCTTTGCCCCTCCCTCGTCTCGTTTAGTTCTCTTTCACACTCCTTCGTCTCGTTTTGCTCTCTTTCACCCTCCTTCGTCTCGTTTTGCTCTCTTTCATCCTCCTTCGTCTTGTTTCGCTCTGTTCCACCCGTCTTCGTCTCATTTCGCCCTCTTTCACCCTCTTCGTCTCGTTTCACTCTCTTCCACCCTCCTTCATTTCGTTTCCCTCTCTTTCACCCTCCTTTGTCTTGTTTCGCTCTCTTTCACCCTCCATCGTCTCGTTTCGCTTTGTTTCACCCACCTACGTCTCGTTTCGGTCTCTTTCACCCTCATTCATTTCGTTTCGCTCCCTTTCACCCTCCTTCATCTTGTTTCGCTCTCTTTCACCCTCCTTCATCTCGTTTCGCTCGCTTTCACCCTCCTTTGTCTCGTTTCACTCTCTTTCATCCTCCTTCCTCTTGTTTCGCTCTGTTCCACCCGCCTTCGTCTCGTTTCGCCCTCTTTCACCATCCTTCGTCTCGTTTCGCTCTCTTTCACCCTCCTTCGTCTCGTTTCGCTCTCTTTCACCCTCCTTCATCTCGTATCGCTCCCTTTCACCCTCCTTCGTCTCGTTTCGCTCTCTTTCACCCTCCTTCATCTCGTTCCGCTCCCTTTCACCCTCCTTTGTCTCGTTTCACTCTCTTTCACCTTCCTTCGTCTCGTTTCTCTCTCTTTCACCCTCTTTGGTCTCGTTTCGCTCTCTTTCACCTACCTTCGTCTCGTTTCACTCTCTTTCACCCTCCTACGTCTCGTTTTGCTCTCTTCCACCCTCTTTCATTTTGTTTCCCTCTCTTTCACCCTCCTTCGTCTCGTTTCCCTCTCTTTCACCCTCCTTCTTCTCGTTTCGCTCTCTTTCACCCTCCTTCGTCTCGTTTCACTCTCTTTCACCATCCTTCGTCTCGTTTCGCTCTCTTTCACCATCCTTCGTCTTGTCTCGCTCTGTTCCACCAGCCTTCGTCTCGTTTCGCCCTCTTTCACCCTCGTTAGTCTCTTTTCGTTCTCTTTCACCCTCCTTCATCTCGTTTCGCTCTCTTTCACCCTCCTTTGTCTCGTTTCACTCTCTTTCACCCTCCTTCATTTTGTTTCCCTCTCTTTCACCCTCCTTCGTCTCGTTTCCCTCTCTTTCACCCTCCTTCTTCTCGTTTCGCTCTCTTTCACCCTCCTTCGTCTCGTTTCACTCTCTTTCACCATCCTTCGTCTCGTTTCGCTCTCTTTCACCATCCTTCGTCTTGTTTCGCTCTGTTCCACCAGCTTTCATCTCGTTTCGCCCTCTTTCACCCTCCTTTGTCTCTTTTCGCTCTCTTTCACCCTCCTTCATCTCGTTTTGCTCTCTTTCACCCTCCTTCATCTCGTTTTGCTCCCTTTCACCCTCCTTCGTCTTGGTTCGCTCTCTTTCACCATCCTTCCTCTCGATTCCCTCTCTTTCACCTCCATCGTCTCGTTTCGCTCTCTTTCACACTCCTTCGTCTCGTTTTGCTCTCTTTCACCCTCGTTCCGCTCTCTTTCACCCTCCTTCATCTCGTTTCGCTCTCTTTTATCCTTCTTCATCTCGTTTCATCCTCTTTCACCCTCCTTCATCTCGTTTCGCTCTCTTTCATGCTCCTTCGTCTCGCGTCGCACTTTTTCACCGTCCTTCGTCTCGTTTCGCCCTCTTTTACCCTCCTTTTAGCTCGTTTCGCTCTCTTTGCCCCTCCCTCGTCTCGTTCAGCTCTCTTTCATCCTCTTTCGTCTCGTTTCACTCTGTTTCACACTCCTTCGTCTCATTTTGCTCTCTATCACCTTCCTTCGTCTCGTTTTGCTCTGTTCCAACCGCCTTCGTCTCGTTTCGCCCTCGCTCACCCTCCTTAGTCTCTTTTCGCTCTCTTTCACCCTCCTTCATCTCGTTTCGCTCTCTTTCAACCTCCTTCATCTCGTTTTGCTCCCTTTCACACTCCTTCGTCTCGTTTTCCTCTCTTTCCCCCTCCTTCATCTCGTTTCGCTCTCTTTCATCCTCCTTCGTCTTGTTTCACTCTGTTCCACCCGCCTTCGTCTCGTTTCGCCCTCTTTCACCCTCCTTCATCTCGTTTCGCTCTCTTTCACACTCCATCGACTCGTTTCGCTCTCTTTCAACCTCCTTTGTCTCGTTTCACTCTCTTTCACCTTCCTTCGTCTCGTTTCTCTCTCTTTCACCCTCTTTGGTCTCGTTTCGCTCTCTTTCACCTTCCTTCCTCTCGTTTCGCTCTCTTTCACCCTCCACCATCTTGTTTCGCCCTCTTTGGACCTCCTTCATCTCGTTTCGCTCTCTTTGACCCTCATTCGTCTCGTTTAGCTCTCTTTCATCCTCCTTCGTCTCGTTTCGCTCTCTTTCACACTCCTTCGTCTTGTTTCGCTCTCTTTCACCTTTCTTTGTCTCGTTTCGCTCTCTTTCACCCTCCTTCGTCTCGTTTCGCTCTCTTTCACCCTCCTTCGCCTTGTTTCGCTCTCTTTCACCCTCTATCGTGTCGTTTCGCTCTCTTTCAAACTCCTTCATCTCATTTCGCCCTCTTTGGACCTCCTTCATCTCGTTTCGCTCTTTTTGACCCTCCTTTGTCTCGTTTCGCTCTGTTTCACACTCCTTCGTCTCGTTTTGCTCTCTTTCACCCTCCTTCGTCTTGTTTCGCTCTCTTTCACCCTCCTTCGTCTTGTTTCGCTCTGTTCCACCCGCTTTCCTCTCGTTTCGTCCTCTTTCACCCTCCTTTGTCTCTTTTCGCTCTCTTTCACCCTCCTTCATCTCGTTTTGCTCTCTTTCACACTCCTTCATCTCGTTTCGCTCCCTTTCACCCTCCTTCGTCTCGGTTCGCTCTCTTTCACCATCCTTCCTCTCATTTCCCTCTCTTTCACCTCCATCGTCTCGTTTCGCTCTCTTTCACACTCCTTTGTCTCGTTTCACTCTCTTTCACCCTCCTTCGTCTCGTTTCGCTCTCTTTTATCCTTCTTCATCTCGTTTCACCCTCTTTCACCCTCCTTCATCTCGTTTCACTCTCTTTCATGCTCCTTCATCTCGCGTCACACTTTTTCACCGTCCTTCGTCTCGTTTCGCCCTCTTTTACCCTCCTTTTAGCTCGTTTCGCTCTCTTTGCCCCTCCCTCGTCTCGTTCAGCTCACTTTCATCCTCCTTAGTCTCGTTTCGCTCTGTTTCACACTCCTTCGTCTCGTTTTGCTCTCTATCACCTTCCTTCGTCTCGTTTTGCTCTGTTCCAACCGCCTTCGTCTCGTTTCGCCCTCGCTCACCCTCCTTAGTCTCTTTTCGCTCTCTTTCACCCTCCTTCATCTCATTTCGCTCTCTTTCAACCTCCTTCATCTCGTTTTGCTCCCTTTCACCCTCCTTCGTCTCTTTTCGCTCTCTTTCACCCTCCTTCCTCTCGTTTCGCTCTCTTTCACCCTCCTTTGTCTCGTTTCGGTCTCTTTCACCCTCCTTTGTCTTGTTTTGATCTCTTTCAACCTCCTTCATCTCGTTTCGCTCTCTTTGACCCTCCTTCGTCTCGTTTAGCTCTCTTTCATCCTCCTTCATCTCGTTTCGCTCTGTTTGACACTCCTTCGTCTCGTTTTGCTCTCTTTCATCCTCCCTCGTCTCGTTTCGCTCTCTTTCACCCTCCTTCGTCTCGTTTCGCTCTCTTTCACACTCCTTCGTCTTGTTTCGCTCTCTTTCACCTTTCTTTGTCTCGTTTCGCTCTCTTTCACCCTCCTTCGTCTCGTTTCGCTCTCTTTCACCCTCCTTCGCCTTGTTTCGATCTCTTTCACCCTCTATCGTGTCGTTTCGCTCTCTTTCAAACTCCTTCATCTCGTTTCGCCCTCTTTGGACCTCCTTCATCTCGTTTCGCTCTTTTTGACCCTCCTTTGTCTCGTTTCGCTCTCTTTCACACTCCTTCGTCTTGTTTCGCTCTCTTTCACCTTTCTTTGTCTCGTTTCGCTCTCTTTCACCCTCCTTCGTCTCGTTTCGCTCTCTTTCACCCTCCTTCGCCTTGTTTCGCTCTCTTTCACCCTCTATCGTGTCGTTTCGCTCTCTTTCAAACTCCTTCATCTCGTTTCGCCCTCTTTGGACCTCCTTCATCTCGTTTCGCTCTTTTTGACCCTCCTTTGTCTCGTTTCGCTCTCTTTCACACTCCTTCGTCTTGTTTCGCTCTCTTTCACCCTCCTTCGTCTTGTTTCGCTCTGTTCCACCCGCTTTCCTCTCGTTTCGTCCTCTTTCACCCTCCTTTGTCTCTTTTCGCTCTCTTTCACCCTCCTTCATCTCGTTTTGCTCTCTTTCACACTCCTTCATCTCGTTTCGCTCCCTTTCACCCTCCTTCGTCTCGGTTCGCTCTCTTTCACCATCCTTCCTCTCATTTCCCTCTCTTTCACCTCCATCGTCTCGTTTCGCTCTCTTTCACACTCCTTTGTCTCGTTTCACTCTCTTTCACCCTCCTTCGTCTCGTTTCGCTCTCTTTTATCCTTCTTCATCTCGTTTCACCCTCTTTCACCCTCCTTCATCTCGTTTCACTCTCTTTCATGCTCCTTCATCTCGCGTCACACTTTTTCACCGTCCTTCGTCTCGTTTCGCCCTCTTTTACCCTCCTTTTAGCTCGTTTCGCTCTCTTTGCCCCTCCCTCGTCTCGTTCAGCTCACTTTCATCCTCCTTAGTCTCGTTTCGCTCTGTTTCACACTCCTTCGTCTCGTTTTGCTCTCTATCACCTTCCTTCGTCTCGTTTTGCTCTGTTCCAACCGCCTTCGTCTCGTTTCGCCCTCGCTCACCCTCCTTAGTCTCTTTTCGCTCTCTTTCACCCTCCTTCATCTCATTTCGCTCTCTTTCAACCTCCTTCATCTCGTTTTGCTCCCTTTCACCCTCCTTCGTCTCTTTTCGCTCTCTTTCACCCTCCTTCCTCTCGTTTCGCTCTCTTTCACCCTCCTTTGTCTCGTTTCGGTCTCTTTCACCCTCCTTTGTCTTGTTTTGATCTCTTTCAACCTCCTTCATCTCGTTTCGCTCTCTTTGACCCTCCTTCGTCTCGTTTAGCTCTCTTTCATCCTCCTTCATCTCGTTTCGCTCTGTTTGACACTCCTTCGTCTCGTTTTGCTCTCTTTCACCCTCCCTCGTCTCGTTTCGCTCTCTTTCACCCTCCTTCGTCTTGTTTCGCTCTGTTCCACCCGCCTTGGTCTCGTTTCGTCCTCTTTCACTCTCCTTCCTCTCGTTTCCCTCTCTTTCAACCTCCATCATCTCGTTTCCCTCTCTTTCACACTCATTCGTCTCGTTCCGCTCTCTTTCACCCTCCTACATCGTGTTTCGCTCTCTTTCACCCTCCTTCGTCTTGTTTCGCTCTGTTCCACCCGTCTTCGTCTCGTTTCGCCCTCTTTAACCCTCCTTCGTCTCGTTTCGCTCTCTTTCACCCTCCTTCGTCTCGTTTCGCTCTCTTTCACCCTCCTTCATTCGTTTCACCCTCTTTCACTCTCCTTCATCTCGTTTCGCTCTCTTTGCCCCTCCCTCGTCTCGTTTAGTTCTCTTTCACACTCCTTCGTCTCGTTTTGCTCTCTTTCACCCTCCTTCGTCTCGTTTTGCTCTCTTTCATCCTCCTTCGTCTTGTTTCGCTCTGTTCCACCCGTCTTCGTCTCATTTCGCCCTCTTTCACCCTCTTCGTCTCGTTTCACTCTCTTCCACCCTCCTTCATTTCGTTTCCCTCTCTTTCACCCTCCTTTGTCTTGTTTCGCTCTCTTTCACCCTCCATCGTCTCGTTTCGCTTTGTTTCACCCACCTACGTCTCGTTTCGGTCTCTTTCACCCTCATTCATTTCGTTTCGCTCCCTTTCACCCTCCTTCATCTTGTTTCGCTCTCTTTCACCCTCCTTCATCTCGTTTCGCTCGCTTTCACCCTCCTTTGTCTCGTTTCACTCTCTTTCATCCTCCTTCCTCTTGTTTCGCTCTGTTCCACCCGCCTTCGTCTCGTTTCGCCCTCTTTCACCATCCTTCGTCTCGTTTCGCTCTCTTTCACCCTCCTTCGTCTCGTTTCGCTCTCTTTCACCCTCCTTCATCTCGTATCGCTCCCTTTCACCCTCCTTCGTCTCGTTTCGCTCTCTTTCACCCTCCTTCATCTCGTTCCGCTCCCTTTCACCCTCCTTTGTCTCGTTTCACTCTCTTTCACCTTCCTTCGTCTCGTTTCTCTCTCTTTCACCCTCTTTGGTCTCGTTTCGCTCTCTTTCACCTACCTTCGTCTCGTTTCACTCTCTTTCACCCTCCTACGTCTCGTTTCGCTCTCTTCCACCCTCCTTCATTTTGTTTCCCTCTCTTTCACCCTCCTTCGTCTCGTTTCCCTCTCTTTCACCCTCCTTCTTCTCGTTTCGCTCTCTTTCACCCTCCTTCGTCTCGTTTCACTCTCTTTCACCATCCTTCGTCTCGTTTCGCTCTCTTTCACCATCCTTCGTCTTGTCTCGCTCTGTTCCACCAGCCTTCGTCTCGTTTCGCCCTCTTTCACCCTCGTTAGTCTCTTTTCGTTCTCTTTCACCCTCCTTTGTCTCGTTTCACTCTCTTTCACCTTCCTTCGTCTCGTTTCTCTCTCTTTCACCCTCTTTGGTCTCGTTTCGCTCTCTTTCACCTACCTTCGTCTCGTTTCACTCTCTTTCACCCTCCTACGTCTCGTTTCGCTCTCTTCCACCCTCCTTCATTTTGTTTCCCTCTCTTTCACCCTCCTTCGTCTCGTTTCCCTCTCTTTCACCCTCCTTCTTCTCGTTTCGCTCTCTTTCACCCTCCTTCGTCTCGTTTCACTCTCTTTCACCATCCTTCGTCTCGTTTCGCTCTCTTTCACCATCCTTCGTCTTGTTTCGCTCTGTTCCACCAGCTTTCATCTCGTTTCGCCCTCTTTCACCCTCCTTTGTCTCTTTTCGCTCTCTTTCACCCTCCTTCATCTCGTTTTGCTCTCTTTCACCCTCCTTCATCTCGTTTTGCTCCCTTTCACCCTCCTTCGTCTCGGTTCGCTCTCTTTCACCATCCTTCCTCTCGATTCCCTCTCTTTCACCTCCATCGTCTCGTTTCGCTCTCTTTCACACTCCTTCGTCTCGTTTTGCTCTCTTTCACCCTCGTTCCGCTCTCTTTCACCCTCCTTCATCTCGTTTCGCTCTCTTTTATCCTTCTTCATCTCGTTTCATCCTCTTTCACCCTCCTTCATCTCGTTTCGCTCTCTTTCATGCTCCTTCGTCTCGCGTCGCACTTTTTCACCGTCCTTCGTCTCGTTTCGCCCTCTTTTACCCTCCTTTTAGCTCGTTTCGCTCTCTTTGCCCCTCCCTCGTCTCGTTCAGCTCTCTTTCAAACTCCTTCATCTCGTTTCGCCCTCTTTGGACCTCCTTCATCTCGTTTCGCTCTCTTTGACCCTCCTTCGTCTCGTTTAGCTCTCTTTCATCCTCCTTCGTCTCGTTTCGCTCTCTTTCACACTCCTTCGTCTTGTTTCGCTCTCTTTCACCTTTCTTTGTCTCGTTTCGCTCTCTTTCACCCTCCTTCGTCTCGTTTCGCTCTCTTTCACCCTCCTTCGCCTTGTTTCGCTCTCTTTCACCCTCTATCGTGTCGTTTCGCTCTCTTTCAAACTCTTTCATCTCGTTTCGCCCTCTTTGGACCTCCTTCATCTCGTTTCGCTCTTTTTGACCCTCCTTTGTCTCGTTTCGCTCTGTTTCACACTCCTTCGTCTCGTTTTGCTCTCTTTCACCCTCCTTCGTCTTGTTTCGCTCTCTTTCACCCTCCTTCGTCTTGTTTCGCTCTGTTCCACCCGCTTTCCTCTCGTTTCGTCCTCTTTCACCCTCCTTTGTCTCTTTTCGCTCTCTTTCACCCTCCTTCATCTCGTTTTGCTCTCTTTCACACTCCTTCATCTCGTTTCGCTCCCTTTCACCCTCCTTCGTCTCGGTTCGCTCTCTTTCACCATCCTTCCTCTCATTTCCCTCTCTTTCACCTCCATCGTCTCGTTTCGCTCTCTTTCACACTCCTTTGTCTCGTTTCACTCTCTTTCACCCTCCTTCGTCTCGTTTCGCTCTCTTTTATCCTTCTTCATCTCGTTTCATCCTCTTTCACCCTCCTTCATCTCGTTTCACTCTCTTTCATGCTCCTTCATCTCGCGTCACACTTTTTCACCGTCCTTCGTCTCGTTTCGCCCTCTTTTACCCTCCTTTTAGCTCGTTTCGCTCTCTTTGCCCCTCCCTCGTCTCGTTCACCTCACTTTCATCCTCCTTAGTCTCGTTTCGCTCTGTTTCACACTCCTTCGTCTCGTTTTGCTCTCTATCACCTTCCTTCGTCTCGTTTTGCTCTGTTCCAACCGCCTTCGTCTCGTTTCGCCCTCGCTCACCCTCCTTAGTCTCTTTTCGCTCTCTTTCACCCTCCTTCATCTCATTTCGCTCTCTTTCAACCTCCTTCATCTCGTTTTGCTCCCTTTCACCCTCCTTCGTCTCTTTTCGCTCTCTTTCACCCTCATTCCTCTCGTTTCGCTCTCTTTCACCCTCCTTTGTCTCGTTTCGGTCTCTTTCACCCTCCTTTGTCTTGTTTTGATCTCTTTCAACCTCCTTCATCTCGTTTCGCTCTCTTTGACCCTCCTTCGTCTCGTTTAGCTCTCTTTCATCCTCCTTCATCTCGTTTCGCTCTGTTTGACACTCCTTCGTCTTGTTTTGCTCTCTTTCACCCTCCCTCGTCTCGTTTCGCTCTCTTTCACCCTCCTTCGTCTTGTTTCGCTCTGTTCCACCCGCCTTGGTCTCGTTTCGTCCTCTTTCACTCTCCTTCCTCTCGTTTCCCTCTCTTTCAACCTCCATCATTTCGTTTCCCTCTCTTTCATACTCATTCGTCTCGTTCCGCTCTCTTTCACCCTCCTACATCGTGTTTCGCTCTCTTTCACCCTCCTTCGTCTTGTTTCGCTCTGTTCCACCCGTCTTCGTCTCGTTTCGCCCTCTTTAACCCTCCTTCGTCTCGTTTCGCTCTCTTTCACCCTCCTTCGTCTCGTTTCGCTCTCTTTCACCCTCCTTCATTCGTTTCACCCTCTTTCACCCTCCTTCATCTCGTTTCGCTCTCTTTGCCCCTCCCTCGTCTCGTTTAGTTCTCTTTCACACTCCTTCGTCTCGTTTTGCTCTCTTTCACCCTCCTTCGTCTCGTTTTGCTCTCTTTCATCCTCCTTCGTCTTGTTTCGCTCTGTTCCACCCGTCTTCGTCTCATTTCGCCCTCTTTCACCCTCTTCGTCTCGTTTCACTCTCTTCCACCCTCCTTCATTTCGTTTCCCTCTCTTTCACCCTCCTTTGTCTTGTTTCGCTCTCTTTCACCCTCCATCGTCTCGTTTCGCTTTGTTTCACCCACCTACGTCTCGTTTCGGTCTCTTTCACCCTCATTCATTTCGTTTCGCTCCCTTTCACCCTCCTTCATCTTGTTTCGCTCTCTTTCACCCTCCTTCATCTCGTTTCGCTCGCTTTCACCCTCCTTTGTCTCGTTTCACTCTCTTTCATCCTCCTTCCTCTTGTTTCGCTCTGTTCCACCCGCCTTCGTCTCGTTTCGCCCTCTTTCACCATCCTTCGTCTCGTTTCGCTCTCTTTCACCCTCCTTCGTCTCGTTTCGCTCTCTTTCACCCTCCTTCATCTCGTATCGCTCCCTTTCACCCTCCTTCGTCTCGTTTCGCTCTCTTTCACCCTCCTTCATCTCGTTCCGCTCCCTTTCACCCTCCTTTGTCTCGTTTCACTCTCTTTCACCTTCCTTCGTCTCGTTTCTCTCTCTTTCACCCTCTTTGGTCTCGTTTCGCTCTCTTTCACCTACCTTCGTCTCGTTTCACTCTCTTTCACCCTCCTACGTCTCGTTTCGCTCTCTTCCACCCTCCTTCATTTTGTTTCCCTCTCTTTCACCCTCCTTCGTCTCGTTTCCCTCTCTTTCACCCTCCTTCTTCTCGTTTCGCTCTCTTTCACCCTCCTTCGTCTCGTTTCACTCTCTTTCACCATCCTTCGTCTCGTTTCGCTCTCTTTCACCATCCTTCGTCTTGTCTCGCTCTGTTCCACCAGCCTTCGTCTCGTTTCGCCCTCTTTCACCCTCGTTAGTCTCTTTTCGTTCTCTTTCACCCTCCTTCATCTCGTTTCGCTCTCTTTCACCCTCCTTTGTCTCGTTTCACTCTCTTTCACCTTCCTTCGTCTCGTTTCTCTCTCTTTCACCCTCTTTGGTCTCGTTTCGCTCTCTTTCACCCTCCTTCATTTTGTTTCCCTCTCTTTCACCCTCCTTCGTCTCGTTTCCCTCTCTTTCACCCTCCTTCTTCTCGTTTCGCTCTCTTTCACCCTCCTTCGTCTCGTTTCACTCTCTTTCACCATCCTTCGTCTCGTTTCGCTCTCTTTCACCATCCTTCGTCTTGTTTCGCTCTGTTCCACCAGCTTTCATCTCGTTTCGCCCTCTTTCACCCTCCTTTGTCTCTTTTCGCTCTCTTTCACCCTCCTTCATCTCGTTTTGCTCTCTTTCACCCTCCTTCATCTCGTTTTGCTCCCTTTCACCCTCCTTCGTCTCGGTTCGCTCTCTTTCACCATCCTTCCTCTCGATTCCCTCTCTTTCACCTCCATCGTCTCGTTTCGCTCTCTTTCACACTCCTTCGTCTCGTTTTGCTCTCTTTCACCCTCGTTCCGCTCTCTTTCACCCTCCTTCATCTCGTTTCGCTCTCTTTTATCCTTCTTCATCTCGTTTCATCCTCTTTCACCCTCCTTCATCTCGTTTCGCTCTCTTTCATGCTCCTTCGTCTCGCGTCGCACTTTTTCACCGTCCTTCGTCTCGTTTCGCCCTCTTTTACCCTCCTTTTAGCTCGTTTCGCTCTCTTTGCCCCTCCCTCGTCTCGTTCAGCTCTCTTTCATCCTCCTTCGTCTCGTTTCACTCTGTTTCACACTCCTTCGTCTCGTTTTGCTCTCTATCACCTTCCTTCGTCTCGTTTTGCTCGGTTCCAACCGCCTTCGTCTCGTTTCGCCCTCGCTCACCCTCCTTAGTCTCTTTTCGCTCTCTTTCACCCTCCTTCATCTCGTTTCGCTCTCTTTCAACCTCCTTCATCTCGTTTTGCTCCCTTTCACACTCCTTCGTCTCGTTTTGCTCTCTTTCCCCCTCCTTCATCTCGTTTCGCTCTCTTTCATCCTCCTTCGTCTTGTTTCACTCTGTTCCACCCGCCTTCGTCTCGTTTCGCCCTCTTTCACCCTCCTTCATCTCGTTTCGCTCTCTTTCACACTCCATCGTCTCGTTTCGCTCTCTTTCAACCTCCTTTGTCTCGTTTCACTCTCTTTCACCTTCCTTCGTCTCGTTTCTCTCTCTTTCACCCTCTTTGGTCTCGTTTCGCTCTCTTTCACCTTCCTTCGTCTCGTTTCACTCTCTTTCACCCTCCTTCATTTCATTTCCCTCTCTTTCACCCTCCTTCGTCTCGTTTCCCTTTCTTTCACCCTCCTTCTTCTCCTTTCGCTCTCTTTCACCCTCCTTTGTCTCTTTTCGGTCTCTTTCACCCTCCTTTGTCTTGTTTTGATCTCTTTCAACCTCCTTCATCTCGTTTCACTCTCTTTGACCCTCCTTCGTCTCGTTTAGCTCTCTTTCATCCTCCTTCATCTCGTTTCGCTCTGTTTGACACTCCTTCGTCTCGTTTTGCTCTCTTTCACCCTCCCTCGTCTCGTTTCGCTCTCTTTCACCATCCTTCGTCTTGTTTCGCTCTGTTCCACCCGCCTTGGTCTTGTTTCGTCCTCTTTCACTCTCCTTCCTCTCGTTTCCCTCTCTTTCACCCTCCATCATCTCGTTTCCCTGTCTTTCACACTCATTCGTCTCGTTCCGCTCTCTTTCACCCTCCTACATCTTGTTTCGCTCTCTTTCACCCTCCTTCGTCTTGTTTCGCTCTGTTCCACCCGCCTTCGTCTCGTTTCGCCCTCTTTAACCCTCCTTCGTCTCGTTTCGCTCTCTTTCAACCTCCTTTGTCTCGTTTCACTCTCTTTCACCTTCCTTCGTCTCGTTTCACTCTCTTTCACCCTCTTTGGTCTCGTTTAGCTCTCTTTCACCTTCCTTCGTCTCGTTTCGCTCTCTTTCACCCTCCTACGTCTCGTTTCGCTCTCTTCCACCCTCCTTCATTTCGTTTCCCTCTCTTTCACCCTCCTTCGTCACGTTTCCCTTTCTTTCACCCTCCTTCTTCTCCTTTCGCTCTCTTTCACCCTCCTTTGTCTCTTTTCGGTCTCTTTCACCCTCCTTTGTCTTGTTTTGATCTCTTTCAACCTCCTTCATCTCGTTTCACTCTCTTTGACCCTCCTTCGTCTCGTTTAGCTCTCTTTCATCCTCCTTCATCTCGTTTCGCTCTGTTTGACACTCCTTCGTCTCGTTTTGCTCTCTTTCACCCTCCCTCGTCTCGTTTCGCTCTCTTTCACCATCCTTCGTCTTGTTTCGCTCTGTTCCACCCGCCTTGGTCTTGTTTCGTCCTCTTTCACTCTCCTTCCTCTCGTTTCCCTCTCTTTCACCCTCCATCATCTCGTTTCCCTGTCTTTCACACTCATTCGTCTCGTTCCGCTCTCTTTCACCCTCCTACATCTTGTTTCGCTCTCTTTCACCCTCCTTCGTCTTGTTTCGCTCTGTTCCACCCGCCTTCGTCTCGTTTCGCCCTCTTTAACCCTCCTTCGTCTCGTTTCGCTCTCTTTCAACCTCCTTTGTCTCGTTTCACTCTCTTTCACCTTCCTTCGTCTCGTTTCTCTCTCTTTCACCCTCTTTGGCCTCGTTTAGCTCTCTTTCACCTTCCTTCGTCTCGTTTCACTCTCTTTCACCCTCCTACGTCTCGTTTCGCTCTCTTCCACCCTCCTTCATTTCGTTTCCCTCTCTTTCACCCTCCTTCGTCTCGTTTCCCTTTCTTTCACCCTCCTTCTTCTCCTTTCGCTCTCTTTCACCCTCCTTTGTCTCTTTTCGGTCTCTTTCACCCTCCTTTGTCTTGTTTTGATCTCTTTCAACGTCCTTCATCACGTTTCACTCTCTTTGACCCTCCTTCGTCTCGTTTAGCTCTCTTTCATCCTCCTTCATCTCGTTTCGCTCTGTTTGACACTCCTTCGTCTCGTTTTGCTCTCTTTCACCCTCCCTCGTCTCGTTTCGCTCTCTTTCACCCTCCTTCGTCTTGTTTCGCTCTGTTCCACCCGCCTTGGTCTCGTTTTGTCCTCTTTCACCCTCCATCATCTCGTTTCCCTGTCTTTCACACTCATTCGTCTCGTTCCGCTCTCTTTCACCCTCCTACATCTTGTTTCGCTCTCTTTCACCCTCCTTCGTCTTGTTTTGCTCTGTTCCACCCGCCTTCGTCTCGTTTCGCCCTCTTTAACCCTCCTTCGTCTCGTTTCGCTCTCTTTCAACCTCCTTCGTCTCGTTTCGCTCTCTTTCACCCTCCTTCATTCGTTTCACCCTCTTTCACCCTCCTTCATCTCGTTTCGCTCTCTTTGCCCCTCCCTCGTCTCGTTTAGCTCTCTTTCACACTCCTTCATCTCGTTTTGCTCTCTTTCACCCTCCTTCATCTCGTTTTGCTCCCTTTCACCATCCTTCGTCTCGGTTCGCTCTCTTTCACCATCCTTCCTCTCGATTCCCTCTCTTTCACCCTCCATCATCTCGTTTCCCTGTCTTTCACACTCATTCGTCTCGTTCCGCTCTCTTTCACCCTCCTACATCTTGTTTCGCTCTCTTTCACCCTCCTTCGTCTTGTTTTGCTCTGTTCCACCCGCCTTCGTCTCGTTTCGCCCTCTTTAACCCTCCTTCGTCTCGTTTCGCTCTCTTTCAACCTCCTTCGTCTCGTTTCGCTCTCTTTCACCCTCCTTCATTCGTTTCACCCTCTTTCACCCTCCTTCATCTCGTTTCGCTCTCTTTGCCCCTCCCTCGTCTCGTTTAGCTCTCTTTCACCCTCCTTTGTCTCGTTTCACTCTCTTTCACCTTCCTTCGTCTCGTTTCTCTCTCTTTCAACTCTTTGGTCTCGTTTCGCTCTCTTTCACCTTCCTTCGTCTCGTTTCACTCTCTTTCACCCTCCTTCATTTCGTTTCCCTCTCTTTCACCCTCCTTCGTCTCGTTTCCCTTTCTTTCACCCTCCTTCTTCTCCTTTCGCTCTCTTTCACCCTCCTTTGTCTCTTTTCGGTCTCTTTCACCCTCCTTTGTCTTGTTTTGATCTCTTTCAACCTCCTTCATCTCGTTTCACTCTCTTTGACCCTCCTTCGTCTCGTTTAGCTCTCTTTCATCCTCCTTCATCTCGTTTCGCTCTGTTTGACACTCCTTCGTCTCGCTTTGCTCTCTTTCACCCTCCCTCGTCTCGTTTCGCTCTCTTTCACCCTCCTTCGTCTTGTTTCGCTCTGTTCCACCCGCCTTGGTCTCGTTTCGTCCTCTTTCACTCTCCTTCCTCTCGTTTCCCTCTCTTTCACCCTCCATCATCTCGTTTCCCTGTCTTTCACACTCATTCATCTCGTTCCGCTCTCTTTCACCCTCCTACATCTTGTTTCGCTCTCTTTCACCCTCCTTCGTCTTGTTTTGCTCTGTTCCACCCGCCTTCGTCTCGTTTCGCCCTCTTTAACCCTCCTTCGTCTCGTTTCGCTCTCTTTCAACCTCCTTCGTCTCGTTTCGCTCTCTTTCACCCTCCTTCATTCGTTTCACCCTCTTTCACCCTCCTTCATCTCGTTTCGCTCTCTTTGCCCCTCCCTCGTCTCGTTTAGCTCTCTTTCACACTCCTTCATCTCGTTTTGCTCCCTTTCACCCTCCTTCGTCTCGTTTCGCTCTCTTTCACCCTTTTTCCTCTCGTTTTGCTCTCTTTCACACTCCATCGTCTCGTTTCGCTCTCTTTCATCCTCCTTCGTCTTGTTTCGCTCTGTTCCACCCGCTTTAGTCTCATTTGGCCCTCATTCACCCTCCTTCGTCCTGTTTCGCTCTCTTGCACACTCCTTCATTTTGTTTCCCTCTCTTTCACCCTCCTTTGTCTTGTTTCAATCTCTTTCTCACACCTTCATCTCGTTTCGCTCTCTTTCACCCTCCTTCGTCTCGTTTCGGTCTCTTTCACCCTCCTTCGGCTCGTTTCGGTCTCTTTCACCCTCCTTCGTCTCGTTCCACTCTCTTTCACCCTCCTTCGACTCCTTTCGCTCTCTTTCAGTCTCCTTCATCTCGTTTCGCTCTCTTTCACCCTCCTTCTTCTCGTTTCGCTCTCTTTCACCCTCCTTCGTCTCATTTCGCTCTCTTTCACCCTCCTTCGTCTCGTTTCGCTCTCTTTCACCCTCTTTCATCTCGGCTCGCTCTCTTTCACCCTCCTTCCTCTCGTTTCACTCTCTTTCACCCTCCATCATCTTGTTTCGCTCTCTTTCACCCTCCTTCGTCTCGTTTCGCTCTCTTTGACCCTCCTTCATCTCGTTTAGCTCTCTTTCATCCTCCTTCGTCTCGTTTCGCTCTGTTTCACACTCTTTCGTCTCGTTTTGCTCTCTTTCACCCTCCTTCGTCTTGTTTCGCTCTGCTCCACCCGCCTTCGTCTCGTTTCGCTCTCTTTCACCCTCCTTCGTCTTGTTTCGCTCTATTCCACCCGCCTTCGTCTCGTTTCGTCCTCTTTCACCCTCCTTCCTCTCGTTTCCCTCTCTTTCACCCTCCATCATCTCGTTTCGCTCTCTTTCACCCTCCTTCGTCTTGTTTCACTCTCTTTCACCCTCCTTCGTCTTGTTTCGCTCGGTTCCACCCGCCTTCGTCTCGTTTCGCCCTCTTTCACCCTCCTTCGTCTCGTTTCGCTCTCTTTCACCCTCCTTCATCTCGTTTCGCTCTCTTTCACCCTCCTTCATCTCGTTTCACCCTCTTCCACCCTCCTTCATCTCGTTTCGCTCTCTTTGCCCCACCTTCATCTCGTTTCGCTCTCTTTCACCCTCCTTCTTCTCGTTTTGCTCTCTTTCACCCTCCTTCGTCTCATTTCGCTCCCTTTCACCTTTCTTCGTCTCGTTTCGCTCT
Source organism: Scyliorhinus torazame (assembly GCF_047496885.1). NCBI lineage: Eukaryota > Metazoa > Chordata > Chondrichthyes > Carcharhiniformes > Scyliorhinidae > Scyliorhinus > Scyliorhinus torazame. Next base: position 212,084 of record NW_027308023.1, on the reverse strand, counting down.
CTTTCACCCTCCTTCGTCTCGTTTCGCTCTCTTTCACCCTCCTTCGTCTCGTTTTGCTCTCTTTCACCCTCCTTCATCTCGTTTTGCTCTCTTTCACCCTCCTTCGTCTTGTTTCGCTCTGCTCCACACGCCTTCGTCTCGTTTCGCTCTCTTTAACCCTCCTTCGTCTTGTTTCGCTCTATTCCAACCGCCTTCGTCTCGTTTCGTCCTCTTTCACCCTCCTTCCTCTCGTTTCCCTCTCTTTCACCCTCCATCATCTCGTTTCCCTCTCTTTCACCCTCCATCATCTCGTTTCGCTCTCTTTCACACTCATTCGTCTCGTTCCGCTCTCTTTCACCCTCCTTCCTCTTGTTTCGCTCTCTTTCACCCTCCTTCATCTTGTTTCGCTCGGTTCCACCCGCCTTCGTCTCGTTTCGCCCTCTTTCACCCTCCTTCGTCTCGTTTCGCTCTCTTTCACCCTCCTTCGTCTCGTTTCGCTCTCTTTCACCCTCCTTCATCTCGTTTCACCCTCCTTCATCTCGTTTCGCTCTCTTTGCCCCTCCCACGTCTCGTTTAGCTTTCTTTCATCCTCCTTTGTCTCGTTTCGCTCTGTTTCACACTCCTTCGTCTCGTTTTGCTCTCTATCACCCTCCTTCGTCTCGTTTCGCTCTCTTTCACCATCCTTCGTCTTGTTTCGCTCTGTTCCACTAGCCTTCGTCTCGTTTCGGTCTCTTTCACCCTCCTTCGTCTCGTTTCGGTCTCTTTCACCCTCCTTCGTCTCGTTCAACTCTCTTTCACCCTCCTACGACTCCTTTCGCTCTCTTTCACCCTCCTTCATCTCGTTTCGCTCTCTTTTACCCTCCTTCTTCTCGTTTCGCTCTCTTTCACCCTCCTTCGTCTCATTTCGCTCCCTTTCACCTTTCTTCGTCTCGTTTCGCTCTCTTTCACCCTACTTCGTCTCGTTTCGCTCTCTTTCACCCTCCTTCGTCTCGTTTCGCTTTCTTTCACCCTCCTTCGTCTCGGCTCGCTCTCTTTCACCCTCCTTTCTCTCGTTTCACTCTCTTTCACCCTCCATCATCTTGTTTCGCTCTTTCACCCTCCTTCGTCTCGTTTCGCCCTCTTTGACACTCCTTCATCTCGTTTCGCTCTCTTTGACCCTCCTTCATCTCGTTTAGCTCTCTTTCATCCTCCTTCGTCTCGTTTCGCTCTGTTTCACACTCCTTCGTCTCGTTTTGCTCTCTTTCACCCTCCTTCGTCTCGTTTTGCTCTCTTTCACCCTCCTTCGTCTTGTTTCGATCTCTTCCACCCACCTTCGTCTCGTTTCGCCCTCTTTCACACTCCATCTTCTCGTTTCGCTCTCTTTCACCCTCCTTAGTCTCGTTTTACTCTCTTTCACCCTCCTTCGTCTCGTTTCGCCCTCTTTCACCCTCCTTCATCTCGTTTCTCTCCCTTTGTCCCTCCCTCATCTCGTTTAGCTCTCTTTCATCCTCCTTCGTGTCGTTTCGCTCTGTTTCACACTCCTTCGTTTCGTTTTGCTCTCTATCTCCCTCCTTCGTCTCGTTTTGCTCTCTTTCACCCTCCTTCATCTTGTTTCGCTCTGTTCCACCAGCCTTCGTCTCGTTTCGCCCTCTTTCACCCTCCTTAGTCTCTTTTCGTTCTCTTTCACCCTCCTTCATCTCGTTTCGCTCTCTTTCACACTCCTTCATCTCGTTTTGCTCCCTTTCACCCTCCTTCGTCTCGTTTCACTCTCTTTCACCCTCGTTCCTCTCGTTTCGCTCCCTTTCACACTCCATCGTCTCGTTTCGCTCTCTTTCACACTCCTTCGTCTCGTTTTGCTCTCTTTCACCCTCCTTCGTCTCGTTTCGCTCTCTTTCATCCACCTTCATCTTCTTTCGCTCTGTTCCACCCGCCTTCGTCTCATTTCGCCCTCTTTCACCCTCCTTCGTCTCGTTTCGCTCTCTTCCACCCTCCTTCATTTCGTTTCCCTCTCTTTCACCCTCCTTTGTCTTGTTTCGATCTCTTTCACCCGCCTTCATCTCGTTTCGCTCTCTTTCACCCTCCATCGTCTCGTTTCGCTCTGTTTCACCCTCCTTCGTCTTGTTTCGGTCTCTTTCACCCTCCTTCGTCTCGTTTCGGTCTCTTTCACCCTCCTTCGTCTCGTTCCACTCTCTTTCACCCTCCTTCATTTCGTTTCCCTCTCTTTCACCCTCCTTTGTCTTGTTTCGATCTCTTTCACCCGCCTTCATCTCGTTTCGCTCTCTTTCACCCTCCATCGTCTCGTTTCGCTCTGTTTCACCCTCCTTCGTCTTGTTTCGGTCTCTTTCACCCTCCTTCGACTCCTTTCGCTCTCTTTCACCCTCCTTCATCTCGTTTTGCTCTCTTTCACCCTCCTTCTTCTCGTTTCGCTCTCCTTCACCCTCCTTCGTCTCGTTTCGCTTTCTTTCACCATCATTCGTCTCGTTTCGCCCTCTTTCACCCTCCTTCATCTCGTTTCGCTCTCTTTCACACTCCATCGTCTCGTTTCGCTCTCTTTCAACCTCCTTTGTCTCGTTTCACTCTCTTTCACCTTCCTTCATCTCGTTTCTCTCTCTTTCACCCTCTTTGGTCTCGTTTCGCTCTCTTTCACCTTCCTTCGTCTCGTTTCACTCTCTTTCACCCTCCTTCATTTCGTTTCCCTCTCTTTCACCCTCCTTCGTCTCGTTTCCCTTTCTTTCACCCTCCTTCTTCACCTTTCGCTCTCTTTCACCCTCCTTTGTCTCTTTTCGGTCTCTTTCACCCTCCTATGTCTTGTTTTGATCTCTTTCAACCTCCTTCATCTCGTTTCACTCTCTTTGACCCTCCTTCGTCTCGTTTAGCTCTCTTTCATCCTCCTTCATCTCGTTTCGCTCTGTTTGACACTCTTTCGTCTCGTTTTGCTCTCTTTCACCCTCCCTCGTCTCGTTTCGCTCTCTTTCACCATCCTTCGTCTTGTTTCGCTCTGTTCCACCCGCCTTGGTCTTGTTTCGTCCTCTTTCACTCTCCTTCCTCTCGTTTCCCTCTCTTTCACCCTCCATCATCTCGTTTCCCTGTCTTTCACACTCATTCGTCTCGTTCCGCTCTCTTTCACCCTCCTACATCTTGTTTCGCTCTCTTTCACCCTCCTTCGTCTTGTTTCGCTCTGTTCCACCCGCCTTCGTCTCGTTTCGCCCTCTTTAACCCTCCTTCATCTCGTTTCGCTCTCTTTCAACCTCCTTTGTCTCGTTTCACTCTCTTTCACCTTCCTTCGTCTCGTTTCTCTCTCTTTCACCCTCTTTGGTCTCGTTTAGCTCTCTTTCACCTTCCTTCGTCTCGTTTCACTCTCTTTCACCCTCCTCCGTCTCGTTTCGCTCTCTTCCACCCTCCTTCATTTCGTTTCACTCTCTTTCACCCTCCTTCGTCTTGTTTCCCTTTCTTTCACCCTCCTTCTTCTCCTTTCGCTCTCTTTCACCCTCCTTTGTCTCTTTTCGGTGTCTTTCACCCTCCTTTGTCTTGTTTTGATCTCTTTCAACATCCTTCATCACGTTTCACTCTCTTTGACCCTCCTTCGTCTCGTTTAGCTCTCTTTCATCCTCCTTCATCTCGTTTCGCTCTGTTTGACACTCCTTCGTCTCGTTTTGCTCTCTTTCACACTCCCTCGTCTCGTTTCGCTCTCTTTCACCCTCCTTCGTCTTGTTTCGCTCTGTTCCACCCGCCTTGGTCTCGTTTCGTCCTCTTTCACTCTCCTTCCTCTCGTTTCCCTCTCTTTCACCCTCCATCATCTCGTTTCCGTGTCTTTCACACTCATTCGTCTCGTTCCGCTCTCTTTCACCCTCCTACATCTTGTTTCGCTCTCTTTCACCCTCCTTCATCTCGTTTCGCTCTCTTTGCCCCTCCCTCGTCTCGTTTAGCTCTCTTTCACACTCCTTCATCTCGTTTTGCTCCCTTTCACCCTCCTTCGTCTCGTTTCGCTCTCTTTCACCCTTTTTCCTCTCGTTTTGCTCTCTTTCACACTCCATCGTCTCGTTTCGCTCTCTTTCATCCTCCTTCGTCTTGTTTCGCTCTGTTCCACCCGCTTTAGTCTCATTTGGCCCTCATTCACCCTCCTTCGTCCTGTTTCGCTCTCTTGCACACTCCTTCATTTTGTTTCCCTCTCTTTCACCCTCCTTTGTCTTGTTTCAATCTCTTTCACACACCTTCATCTCGTTTCGCTCTCTTTCACCCTCCTTCGTCTCGTTTCGGTCTCTTTCACCCTCCTTCGGCTCGTTTCGGTCTCTTTCACCCTTCTTCGTCTCGTTCCACTCTCTTTCACCCTCCTTCGACTCCTTTCGCTCTCTTTCAGTCTCCTTCATCTCGTTTCGCTCTCTTTCACCCTCCTTCTTCTCGTTTCGCTCTCTTTCACCCTCCTTCGTCTCATTTCGCTCTCTTTCACCCTCCTTCGTCTCGTTTCGCTCTCTTTCACCCTCCTTCATCTCGGCTCGCTCTCTTTCACCCTCCTTCCTCTCGTTTCACTCTCTTTCACCCTCCATAATCTTGTTTCGCTCTCTTTCACCCTCCTTCGTCTCGTTTCGCCCTCTTTGACACTCCTTCATCTCGTTTCGCTCTCTTTGACCCTCCTTCATCTCGTTTAGCTCTCTTTCATCCTCCTTCGTCTCGTTTCGCTCTGTTTCACACTCTTTCGTCTCGTTTTGCTCTCTTTCACCCTCCTTCGTCTTGTTTCGCTCTGCTCCACCCGCCTTCGTCTCGTTTCGCTCTCTTTCACCCTCCTTCGTCTTGTTTCGCTCTATTCCACCCGCCTTCGTCTCGTTTCGTCCTCTTTCACCCTCCTTCCTCTCGTTTCCCTCTCTTTCACCCTCCATCATCTTGTTTCGCTCTCTTTCACCCTCCTTCGTCTTGTTTCACTCTCTTTCACCCTCCTTCGTCTTGTTTCGCTCGGTTCCACCCGCCTTCGTCTCGTTTCGCCCTCTTTCACCCTCCTTCGTCTCGTTTCGCTCTCTTTCACCCTCCTTCATCTCGTTTCGCTCTCTTTCACCCTCCTTCATCTCGTTTCACCCTCTTCCACCCTCCTTCATCTCGTTTCGCTCTCTTTGCCCCACCTTCATCTCGTTTCGCTCTCTTTCACCCTCCTTCTTCTCGTTTTGCTCTCTTTCACCCTCCTTCGTCTCATTTCGCTCCCTTTCACCTTTCTTCGTCTCGTTTCGCTCTCTTTCACCCTCCTTCGTCTCGTTTCGCTCTCTTTCACCCTCCTTCGTCTCGTTTTGCTCTCTTTCACCCTCCTTCATCTCGTTTTGCTCTCTTTCACCCTCCTTCGTCTTGTTTCGCTCTGCTCCACACGCCTTCGTCTCGTTTCGCTCTCTTTAACCCTCCTTCGTCTTGTTTCGCTCTATTCCAACCGCCTTCGTCTCGTTTCGTCCTCTTTCACCCTCCTTCCTCTCGTTTCCCTCTCTTTCACCCTCCATCATCTCGTTTCCCTCTCTTTCACCCTCCATCATCTCGTTTCGCTCTCTTTCACACTCATTCGTCTCGTTCCGCTCTCTTTCACCCTCCTTCCTCTTGTTTCGCTCTCTTTCACCCTCCTTCATCTTGTTTCGCTCGGTTCCACCCGCCTTCGTCTCGTTTCGCCCTCTTTCACCCTCCTTCGTCTCGTTTCGCTCTCTTTCACCCTCCTTCGTCTCGTTTCGCTCTCTTTCACCCTCCTTCATCTCGTTTCACCCTCCTTCATCTCGTTTCGCTCTCTTTGCCCCTCCCACGTCTCGTTTAGCTTTCTTTCATCCTCCTTTGTCTCGTTTCGCTCTGTTTCACACTCCTTCGTCTCGTTTTGCTCTCTATCACCCTCCTTCGTCTCGTTTCGCTCTCTTTCACCATCCTTCGTCTTGTTTCGCTCTGTTCCACTAGCCTTCGTCTCGTTTCGGTCTCTTTCACCCTCCTTCGTCTCGTTTCGGTCTCTTTCACCCTCCTTCGTCTCGTTCAACTCTCTTTCACCCTCCTACGACTCCTTTCGCTCTCTTTCACCCTCCTTCATCTCGTTTCGCTCTCTTTTACCCTCCTTCTTCTCGTTTCGCTCTCTTTCACCCTCCTTCGTCTCATTTCGCTCCCTTTCACCTTTCTTCGTCTCGTTTCGCTCTCTTTCACCCTCCTTCGTCTCGTTTCGCTCTCTTTCACCCTCCTTCGTCTCGTTTCGCTCTCTTTCACCCTCCTTCGTCTCGGCTCGCTCTCTTTCACCCTCCTTTCTCTCGTTTCACTCTCTTTCACCCTCCATCATCTTGTTTCGCTCTTTCACCCTCCTTCGTCTCGTTTCGCCCTCTTTGACACTCCTTCATCTCGTTTCGCTCTCTTTGACCCTCCTTCATCTCGTTTAGCTCTCTTTCATCCTCCTTCGTCTCGTTTCGCTCTGTTTCACACTCCTTCGTCTCGTTTTGCTCTCTTTCACCCTCCTTCGTCTCGTTTTGCTCTCTTTCACCCTCCTTCGTCTTGTTTCGATCTCTTCCACCCACCTTCGTCTCGTTTCGCCCTCTTTCACACTCCATTTTCTCGTTTCGCTCTCTTTCACCCTCCTTAGTCTCGTTTTACTCTCTTTCACCCTCCTTCGTCTCGTTTCGCCCTCTTTCACCCTCCTTCATCTCGTTTCTCTCCCTTTGTCCCTCCCTCATCTCGTTTAGCTCTCTTTCATCCTCCTTCGTGTCGTTTCGCTCTGTTTCACACTCCTTCGTTTCGTTTTGCTCTCTATCTCCCTCCTTCGTCTCGTTTTGCTCTCTTTCACCCTCCTTCATCTTGTTTCGCTCTGTTCCACCAGCCTTCGTCTCGTTTCGCCATCTTTCACCCTCCTTAGTCTCTTTTCGTTCTCTTTCACCCTCCTTCATCTCGTTTCGCTCTCTTTCACACTCCTTCATCTCGTTTTGCTCCCTTTCACCCTCCTTCGTCTCGTTTCACTCTCTTTCACCCTCGTTCCTCTCGTTTCGCTCCCTTTCACACTCCATCGTCTCGTTTCGCTCTCTTTCACACTCCTTCGTCTCGTTTTGCTCTCTTTCACCCTCCTTCGTCTCGTTTCGCTCTCTTTCATCCACCTTCGTCTTCTTTCGCTCTGTTCCACCCGCCTTCGTCTCATTTCGCCCTCTTTCACCCTCCTTCGTCTCGTTTCGCTCTCTTCCACCCTCCTTCATTTCGTTTCCCTCTCTTTCACCCTCCTTTGTCTTGTTTCGATCTCTTTCACCCGCCTTCATCTCGTTTCGCTCTCTTTCACCCTCCATCGTCTCGTTTCGCTCTGTTTCACCCTCCTTCGTCTTGTTTCGGTCTCTTTCACCCTCCTTCGTCTCGTTTCGGTCTCTTTCACCCTCCTTCGTCTCGTTCCACTCTCTTTCACCCTCCTTCGACTCCTTTCGCTCTCTTTCACCCTCCTTCATCTCGTTTTGCTCTCTTTCACCCTCCTTCTTCTCGTTTCGCTCTCTTTCACCCTCCTTCGTCTCGTTTCGCTTTCTTTCACCCTCATTCGTCTCGTTTCGCCCTCTTTCACCCTCCTTCATCTCGTTTCGCTCTCTTTCACACTCCATCGTCTCGTTTCGCTCTCTTTCAACCTCCTTTGTCTCGTTTCACTCTCTTTCACCTTCCTTCGTCTCGTTTCTCTCTCTTTCACCCTCTTTGGTCTCGTTTCGCTCTCTTTCACCTTCCTTCGTCTCGTTTCACTCTCTTTCACCCTCCTTCATTTTGTTTCCCTCTCTTTCACCCTCCTTCGTCTCGTTTCCCTTTCTTTCACCCTCCTTCTTCTCCTTTCGCTCTCTTTCACCCTCCTTTGTCTCTTTTCGGTCTCTTTCACCCTCCTTTGTCTTGTTTTGATCTCTTTCAACCTCCTTCATCTCGTTTCACTCTCTTTGACCCTCCTTCGTCTCGTTTAGCTCTCTTTCATCCTCCTTCATCTCGTTTCGCTCTGTTTGACACTCCTTCGTCTCGTTTTGCTCTCTTTCACCCTCCCTCGTCTCGTTTCGCTCTCTTTCACCATCCTTCGTCTTGTTTCGCTCTGTTCCACCCGCCTTGGTCTTGTTTCGTCCTCTTTCACTCTCCTTCCTCTCGTTTCCCTCTCTTTCACCCTCCATCATCTCGTTTCCCTGTCTTTCACACTCATTCGTCTCGTTCCGCTCTCTTTCACCCTCCTACATCTTGTTTCGCTCTCTTTCACCCTCCTTCGTCTTGTTTCGCTCTGTTCCACCCGCCTTCGTCTCGTTTCGCCCTCTTTAACCCTCCTTCATCTCGTTTCGCTCTCTTTCAACCTCCTTTGTCTCGTTTCACTCTCTTTCACCTTCCTTCGTCTCGTTTCTCTCTCTTTCACCCTCTTTGGTCTCGTTTAGCTCTCTTTCACCTTCCTTCGTCTCGTTTCACTCTCTTTCACCCTCCTCCGTCTCGTTTCGCTCTCTTCCACCCTCCTTCATTTCGTTTCACTCTCTTTCACCCTCCTTCGTCTTGTTTCCCTTTCTTTCACCCTCCTTCTTCTCCTTTCGCTCTCTTTCACCCTCCTTTGTCTCTTTTCGGTGTCTTTCACCCTCCTTTGTCTTGTTTTGATCTCTTTCAACATCCTTCATCACGTTTCACTCTCTTTGACCCTCCTTCGTCTCGTTTAGCTCTCTTTCATCCTCCTTCATCTCGTTTCGCTCTGTTTGACACTCCTTCGTCTCGTTTTGCTCTCTTTCACCCTCCCTCGTCTCGTTTCGCTCTCTTTCACCCTCCTTCGTCTTGTTTCGCTCTGTTCCACCCGCCTTGGTCTCGTTTCGTCCTCTTTCACTCTCCTTCCTCTCGTTTCCCTCTCTTTCACCCTCCATCATCTCGTTTCCGTGTCTTTCACACTCATTCGTCTCGTTCCGCTCTCTTTCACCCTCCTACATCTTGTTTCGCTCTCTTTCACCCTCCTTCGTCTTGTTTTGCTCTGTTCCACCCGCATTCGTCTCGTTTCGCCCTCTTTAACCCTCCTTCGTCTCGTTTCGCTCTCTTTCAACCTCCTTTGTCTCGTTTCGCTCTCTTTCACCCTCCTTCATTCGTTTCACCCTCTTTCACCCTCCTTCATCTCGTTTCGCTCTCTTTGCCCCTCCCTCGTCTCGTTTAGCTCTCTTTCACACTCCTTCATCTCGTTTTGCTCCCTTTCACCCTCCTTCGTCTCGTTTCGCTCTCTTTCACCCTCCTTCCTCTCGTTTTGCTCTCTTTCACACTCCATCGTCTCGTTTCGCTCTCTTTCATCCTCCTTCGTCTTGTTTCGCTCTGTTCCACCCGCTTTAGTCTCATTTGGCCCTCATTCACCCTCCTTCGTCCTGTTTCGCTCTCTTGCACACTCCTTCATTTTGTTTCCCTCTCTTTCACCCTCCTTTGTCTTGTTTCAATCTCTTTCACACACCTTCATCTCGTTTCGCTCTCTTTCGCCCTCCATCGTCTCGTTTCGCTCTGTTTCACCCTCCTTCGTCTCGTTTCGGTCTCTTTCACCCTCCTTCCTCTCGTTTCACTCTCTTTCACCCTCCATCATCTTGTTTCGCTCTCTTTCACCCTCCTTCGTCTCGTTTCGCCCTCTTTGACCCTCCTTCATCTCGTTTAGCTCTCTTTCATCCTCCTTCGTCTCGTTTCGCTCTGTTTCACACTCTTTCGTCTCGTTTTGCTCTCTTTCACCCTCCTTCGTCTTGTTTCGCTCTGCTCCACCTGCCTTCGTCTCGTTTCGCTCTCTTTCACCCTCCTTCGTCTTGTTTCGCTCTATTCCACCCGCCTTCGTCTCGTTTCGTCCTCTTTCACCCTCCTATCTCTCGTTTCCCTCTCTTTCACCCTCCATCATCTCGTTTCACTCTCTTTCACCCTCCTTCGTCTTGTTTCACTCTCTTTCACCCTCCTTCGTCTTGTTTCGCTCGGTTCCACCCGCCTTCGTCTCGTTTCGCCCTCTTTCACCCTCCTTCGTCTCGTTTCGCTCTCTTTCACCCTCCTTCGTCTCGTTTTGCTCTCTTTCACCCTCCTTCATCTCGTTTTGCTCTCTTTCACCCTCCTTCGTCTTGTTTCGCTCTGCTCCACACGCCTTCGTCTCGTTTCGCTCTCTTTCACCCTCCTTCGTCTTGTTTCGCTCTATTCCAACCACCTTCGTCTCGTTTCGTCCTCTTTCACCCTCCTTCCTCTCGTTTCCCTCTCTTTCACCCTCCATCATCTCGTTTCCCTCTCTTTCACCATCCATCATCTCGTTTCGCTCTCTTTCACACTCATTCGTCTCGTTCCGCTCTCTTTCACCCTCCTTCCTCTTGTTTCGCTCTCTTTCACCCTCCTTCGTCTTGTTTCGCTCGGTTCCACCCGCCTTCGTCTCGTTTCGCCCTCTTTCACCCTCCTTCGTCTCGTTTCGCTCTCTTTCACCCTCCTTCGTCTCGTTTCGCTCTCTTTCACCCTCCTTCATCTCGTTTCACCCTCCTTCATCTCGTTTCGCTCTCTTTGCCCCTCCCACGTCTCGTTTAGCTTTCTTTCATCCTCCTTTGTCTCGTTTCGCTCTGTTTCACACTCCTTCGTCTCGTTTTGCTCTCTATCACCCTCCTTCGTCTTGTTTCGCTCTGTTCCACCAGCCTTCATCTCGTTTCGGTCTCTTTCACCCTCCTTCGTCTCGTTTCGGTCTCTTTCACCCTCCTTCGTCTCGTTCAACTCTCTTTCACCCTCCTACGACTCCTTTCGCTCTCTTTCACCCTCCTTCATCTCGTTTCGCTCTCTTTTACCCTCCTTCTTCTCGTTTCGCTCTCTTTCACCCTCCTTCGTCTCATTTCGCTCCCTTTCACCTTTCTTCGTCTCGTTTCGCTCTCTTTCACCCTCCTTCGTCTCGTTTCGCTCTCTTTCACCCTCCTTCGTCTCGTTTCGCTCTCTTTCACCCTCCTTCGTCTCGGCTCGCTCTCTTTCACCCTCCTTCCTCTCGTTTCACTCTCTTTCACCCTCCATCATCTTGTTTCGCTCTTTCACCCTCCTTCGTCTCGTTTCGCCCTCTTTGACACTCCTTCATCTCGTTTCGCTCTCTTTGACCCTCCTTCATCTCGTTTAGCTCTCTTTCATCCTCCTTCGTCTCGTTTCGCTCTGTTTCACACTCCTTCGTCTCGTTTTGCTCTCTTTCACCCTCCTTCGTCTCGTTTTGCTCTCTTTCACCGTCCTTCGTCTTATTTCGATCTCTTCCACCCACCTTCGTCTCGTTTCGCCCTCTTTCACACTCCATCTTCTCGTTTCGCTCTCTTTCACCCTCCTTCGTCTCGTTTTACTCTCTTTCACCCTCCTTCGTCTCGTTTCGCCCTCTTTCACCCTCCTTCATCTCGTTTCTCTCCCTTTGTCCCTCCCTCATCTCGTTTAGCTCTCTTTCATCCTCCTTCGTCTCGTTTCGCTCTGTTTCACACTCCTTCGTTTCGTTTTGCTCTCTATCTCCCTCCTTCGTCTCGTTTTGCTCTCTTTCACCCTCCTTCGTCTTGTTTCGCTCTGTTCCACCAGCCTTCGTCTCGTTTCGCCCTCTTTCACCCTCCTTAGTCTCTTTTCGTTCTCTTTCACCCTCCTTCATCTCGTTTCGCTCTCTTTCACACTCCTTCACCTCGTTTTGCTCCCTTTCACCCTCCTTCGTCTCGTTTCGCTCTCTTTCACACTCCATCGTCTCGTTTCGCTCTCTTTCACACTCCTTCGTCTCGTTTTGCTCTCTTTCACCCTCCTTCGTCTCGTTTCGCTCTCTTTCATCCACCTTCGTCTTCTTTCGCTCTGTTCCACCCGCCTTCGTCTCATTTCGCCCTCTTTCACCCTCCTTCGTCTCGTTTCGCTCTCTTCCACCCTCCTTCATTTCGTTTCCCTCTCTTTCACCCTCCTTTGTCTTGTTTCGATCTCTTTCACCCGCCTTCATCTCGTTTCGCTCTCTTTCACCCTCCATCGTCTCGTTTCGCTCTGTTTCACCCTCCTTCGTCTCGTTTCGGTCTCTTTCACCCTCCTTCGTCTCGTTTCGGTCTCTTTCACCCTCCTTCGTCTCGTTCCACTCTCTTTCACCCTCCTTCGACTCCTTTCGCTCTCTTTCACCCTCCTTCATCTCGTTTTGCTCTCTTTAACCCTCCTTCTTCTCGTTTCGCTCTCTTTCACCCTCCTTCGTCTCGTTTCGCTCTCTTTCACCCTCATTCGTCTCGTTTCGCTCTCTTTCACCCTCCTTCGTTTCGGCTCGCTCTCTTTCACCCTCCTTCCTCTCGTTTCACTCTCTTTCACCCTCCATCATCTTGTTTCGCTCTCTTTCACCCTCCTTCGTCTCGTTTCGCCCTCTTTGACACTCCTTCATCTCGTTTCGCTCTCTTTGACCCTCCTTCATCTCGTTTAGCTCTCTTTCACCCTCCTTCGTCTTGTTTCGCTCTGTTCCACCCGCCTTCGTCTCGTTTCGTCAACTTTCAACCTCCTTTGTCTCTTTTCGCTCTATTTCACCCTCCTTCATCTCGTTTGTCTCTCTTTCACCCTCCTTCATCTCGTTTCGCTCCCTTTCACCCTCCTTCGTCTCGTTTCGCTCTCTTTCACCCTCCTTCGACTCGTTTCGCTCTCTTTCACCCTCCTTCGTCTCGTTTCGCTGTCTTTCACCCTGCTTCCTCTTGTTTCGCTCTCTTTCACCCTCCATCATCTTGTTTCGGTCTCTTTCACCCTCCTTCGTCTCGTTTCGCACTCTTTGACACTCCTTCATCTCGTTTTGCTCTCATTGACCCTCCTTCATCTCGTTTAGCTCTCTTTCACCCTCCTTCGTCTCGTTTTGCTCTCTTTCACCCTCCTTCGTCTTGTTTCGCTCTGTTCCACCCGCCTTCATCTCGTTTCGTCAACTTTCAACCTCCTTTGTCTCTTTTTGCTCTCTTTTACCCTCCTTCATATCGTTTCGCTCTCTTTCACCCTCCTTCATCTCGTTTCGCTCCCTTTCACCCTCCTTCGTCTCGTTTCGCTCTCTTTCACCCTCCTTCCTCTCGTTTCCCTCTCTTTCACCCTCCTTCCTCTCGTTTCCCTCTCTTTCACCCTCCATTGTCTCATTTCGCTCCCTTTCACCTTTCTTCGTCTCGTTTCGCTCTCTTTCACCCTCCTTCGTCTCGTTTCGCTCTCTTTCACCCTCCTTCGTCTCGTTTTGCTCTCTTTCACCCTCCTTCATCTCGTTTTGCTCTCTTTCACCCTCCTTCGTCTTGTTTCGCTCTGCTCCACCCGCCTTCATCTCGTTTCGTTCTCTTTCACCCTCCTTCGTCTTGTTTCGCTCGATTCCAACCGCCTTCGTCTCGTTTCGTCCTCTTTCACCCTCCTTCCTCTCGTTTCCCTCTCTTTCACCCTCCATCATCTCGTTTCCCTCTCTTTCACCCTCCATCATCTCGTTTCGCTCTCTTTCACACTCATTCGTGTCGTTCCGCTCTCTTTCATCCTCCTTCCTCTTGTTTCGCTCTCTTTCACCCTCCTTCGTCTTGTTTCGCTCGGTTCCACCCGCCTTCGTCTCGTTTCGCCCTCTTTCACCCTCCTTCGTCTCGTTTCGCTCTCTTTCACCCTCCTTCGTCTAGTTTCGCTCTCTTTCACCCTCCTTCATCTCGTTTCACCCTCTTTCACCCTCCTTCATCTCGTTTCGCTCTCTTTGCCCCTCCCACGTCTCGTTTAGCTTTCTTTCATCCTCCTTTGTCTCGTTTCGCCCTGTTTCACACTCCTTCGTCTCGTTTTGCTCTCTATCACCCTCCTTCGTCTCGTTTCGCTCTCTTTCACCATCCTTCGTCTTGTTTCGCTCTGTCCCACCAGCCTTCGTCTCGTTTCGGTCTCTTTCACCCTCCTTCGTCTCGTTTCGGTCTCTTTCACCCTCCTTCGTCTCGTTCAACTCTCTTTCACCCTCCTACGACTCCTTTCGCTCTCTTTCACCCTCCTTCATCTCGTTTCGCTCTCTTTTACCCTCCTTCTTCTCGTTTCGCTCTCTTTCACCCTCCTTCGTCTCATTTCGCTCCCTTTCACCTTTCTTCGTCTCGTTTCGCTCTCTTTCACCCTCCTTCGTCTCGTTTCGCTCTCTTTCACCCTCCTTCGTCTCGTTTCGCTCTCTTTCACCCTCCTTCGTCTCGGCTCGCTCTCTTTCACCCTCCTTCCTCTCGTTTCACTCTCTTTCACCCTCCATCATCTTGTTTCGCTCTCTTTCACCCTCCTTCGTCTCATTTCGCCCTCTTTGACACTCCTTCATCTCGTTTCGCTCTCTTTGACCCTTCTTCATCTCGTTTAGCTCTCTTTCATCCTCCTTCGTCTCGTTTGGCTCTGTTTCACACTCCTTCGTCTCGTTTTGCTCTCTTTCACCCTCCTTCGTCTCGTTTTGCTCTCTTTCACCCTCCTTCGTCTTGTTTCGATCTGTTCCACCCGCCTTCGTCTTGTTTCGTCATCTTTCAACCTCCTTTGTCTCTTTTCGCTCTCTTTCACTCTCCTTCATCTCGTTTCTCTCTCTTTCGCCCTCCTTCATCCCGTTTCGCTCCCTTTCACCCTCCTTCGTCTCGTTTCGCTCTCTTTCACCCTCCTTCGACTCCTTTCGCTCTCTTTCACCCTCCTTCGTCTCGTTTCGCTCTCTTTCACCCTCCTTCTTCTCGTCTCGCTCTCTTTCATCCTCCTTCGTCTCGTTTCGCTACCTTTCACCTTTCGTCGTCTCGTTTCGCTCTCTTTCACCCTCCTTCATCTCGTTTCGCTCTCTTTCACCCTCCTTCGTCTCGTTTCGCTCTCTTTCACCCTCCTTCGTCTCGTTTCGCTCTCTTTCACCCTCCTTCCTCTTGTTTCGCTCTCTTTCACCCTCCATCATCTTGTTTCGGTCTCTTTCACCCTCCTTTGTCTCGTTTCGCACTCTTTGACACTCCTTCATCTCGTTTTGCTCTCTTTGACCCTCCTTCATCTCGTTTAGCTCTCTTTCACCCTCCTTCGTCTCGTTTTGCTCTCTTTCACCCTCCTTCGTCTTGTTTCGCTCTGTTCCACCCGCCTTCATCTCGTTTCGTCAACTTTCAACCTCCTTTGTCTCTTTTCGCTCTCTTTCACCCTCCATCATATCCTTTCGCTCTCTTTCACCCTCCTTCGTCTCGTTTCGCTCTCTTTCACCCTCCTTCTTCTCGTCTCGCTCTCTTTCATCCTCCTTCGTCTCGTTTCGCTACCTTTCACCTTTCGTCGTCTCGTTTCGCTCTCTTTCACCCTCCTTCATCTCGTTTCGCTCTCTTTCACCCTCCTTCGTCTCGTTTCGCTCTCTTTCACCCTCCTTCGTCTCGTTTCGCTCTCTTTCACCCTCCTTCCTCTTGTTTCGCTCTCTTTCACCCTCCATCATCTTGTTTCGGTCTCTTTCACCCTCCTTTGTCTCGTTTCGCACTCTTTGACACTCCTTCATCTCGTTTTGCTCTCTTTGACCCTCCTTCATCTCGTTTAGCTCTCTTTCACCCTCCTTCGTCTCGTTTTGCTCTCTTTCACCCTCCTTCGTCTTGTTTCGCTCTGTTCCACCCGCCTTCATCTCGTTTCGTCAACTTTCAACCTCCTTTGTCTCTTTTCGCTCTCTTTCACCCTCCATCATATCGTTTCGCTCTCTTTCAACCTCCTTCATCTCGTTTCGCTCCCTTTCACCCTCCTTCGTCTTGTTTCGCTCTCTTTCACCCTCCTTCCTCTCGTTTCCCTTTCACCCTCCTTCCTCTCGTTTCCCTCTCTTTCACCCTCCATTGTCTCGTTTCGCTCTCTTTCACACTCCTTCGTTTCGTTTTGCTCTCTTTCACCCTCCATCGTCTCGTTTCGCACTCTTTCACCCTCCTTCATCTTGTTTCGCTCTCTTCCCCCCACCTTCGTCTCGTTTCGCCCTCTTTCACACTCCATCTTCTCGTTTCGCTCTCTGTCACCCTCCTTCGTCTCGTTTTACTCTCTTTCACCCTCCTTCGTCTCGTTTCGCCCTCTTTCACCCTCCTTCATCTCGTTTCTCTCCCTTTGTCCCTCCCTCATCTCGTTTAGCTCTCTTTCATCCTCCTTCGTCTCGTTTCGCTCTGTTTCACACTCCTTCGTTTCGTTTTGCTCTCTATCTCCCTCCTTCGTCTCGTTTTGCTCTCTTTCACCCTCCTTCGTCTTGTTTCGCTCTGTTCCACCAGCCTTCGTCTCGTTTCGCCCTCTATCACCCTCCTTAGTCTCTTTTCGTTCTCTTTCACCCTCCTTCATCTCGTTTCGCTCTCTTTCACACTCCTTCATCTCGTTTTGCTCCCTTTCACCCTCCTTCGTCTCGTTTCACTCTCTTTCACCCTCGTTCCTCTCGTTTCGCTCTCTTTCACACTCCATCGTCTCGTTTCGCTCTCTTTCACACTCCTTCGTCTCGTTTCGCTCTCTTTCACCCTCCTTCGTCTCGTTTCGCTCTCTTTCACCCTCCTTCTTCTCGTCTCGCTCTCTTTCACCCTCCTTCGTCTCGTTTCGCTACCTTTCACCTTTCGTCGTCTCGTTTCGCTCTCTTTCACCCTCCTTCATCTCGTTTCGCTCTCTTTCACCCTCCTTCGTCTCGTTTCGCTCTCTTTCACCCTCCTTCGTCTTGTTTCGCTCTCTTTCACCCTCCTTCCTCTTGTTTCGCTCTCTTTCACCCTCCATCATCTTGTTTCGGTCTGTTTCACCCTCCTTTGTCTCGTTTCGCACTCTTTGACACTCCTTCATCTCGTTTTGCTCTCTTTGACCCTCCTTCATCTCGTTTAGCTCTCTTTCACCCTCCTTCGTCTCGTTTTGCTCTCTTTCACCCTCCTTCGTCTTGTTTCGCTCTGTTCCACCCGCCTTCATCTCATTTCGTCAACTTTCAACCTCCTTTGTCTCTTTTCGCTCTCTTTCACTCTCCATCATATCGTTTCGCTCTCTTTCACCCTCCTTCATCTCGTTTCGCTCCCTTTCACCCTCCTTCGTCTTGTTTCGCTCTCTTTCACCCTCCTTCCTCTCGTTTCCCTTTCACCCTCCTTCCTCTCGTTTCCCTCTCTTTCACCCTCCATTGTCTCGTTTCGCTCTCTTTCACACTCCTTCGTTTCGTTTTGCTCTCTTTCACCCTCCATCGTCTCGTTTCGCACTCTTTCACCCTCCTTCATCTTGTTTCGCTCTCTTCCCCCCACCTTCGTCTCGTTTCGCCCTCTTTCACACTCCATCTTCTCGTTTCGCTCTCTTTCACCCTCCTTCGTCTCGTTTTACTCGCTTTCACCCTCCTTCGTCTCGTTTCGCCCTCTTTCACCCTCCTTCATCTCGTTTCTCTCCCTTTGTCCCTCCCTCATCTCGTTTAGCTCTCTTTCATCCTCCTTCGTCTCGTTTCGCTCTGTTTCACACTCCTTCGTTTCGTTTTGCTCTCTATCTCCCTCCTTCGTCTCGTTTTGCTCTCTTTCACCCTCCTTCGTCTTGTTTCGCTCTGTTCCACCAGCGTTCGTCTCGTTTCGCCCTCTTTCACCCTCCTTAGTCTCTTTTCGTTCTCTTTCACCCTCCTTCATCTCGTTTCGCTCTCTTTCACACTCCTTCATCTCGTTTTGCTCCCTTTCACCCTCCTTCGTCTCGTTTCACTCTCTTTCACCCTCGTTCCTCTCGTTTCGCTCTCTTTCACACTCCATCGTCTCGTTTCGCTCTCTTTCACACTCCTTCGTCTCGTTTTGCTCTCTTTCACCCTCCTTCGTCTCGTTTCGCTCTCGTTCATCCACCTTCGTCTTCTTTCGCTCTGTTCCACCCGCCTTCGTCTCATTTCGCCCTCTTTCACCCTCCTTCGTCTCGTTTCGCTCTCTTCCACCCTCCTTCATTTCGTTTCCCTCTCTTTCACCCTCCTTTGTCTGGTTTCGATCTCTTTCACCCACCTTCATCTCGTTTCGCTCTCTTTCACCCTCCATCGTCTCGTTTCGCTCTGTTTCACCCTCCTTCGTCTCGTTTCGGTCTCTTTCACCCTCCTTCGTCTCGTTTCGGTCTCTTTAACCCTCCTTCGTCTCGTTCCACTCTCTTTCACACTCCTTCGACTCCTTTCGCTCTCTTTCACCCTCCTTCATCTCGTTTTGCTCTCTTTCACCCTCCTTCTTCTCGTTTCGCTCTCTTTCACCCTCCTTCGTCTCGTTTCGCTCTCTTTCACCCTCCTTCGTCTCGTTTCGCTCTCTTTCACCCTCCTTCATCTTGGCTCGCTCTCTTTCACCCTCCTTCCTCTCGTTTCACTCTCTTTCACCCTCCATCATCTTGTTTCGCTCTCTTTCACCCTCCTTCGTCTCGTTTCGCCCTCTTTGACACTCCTTCATCTCGTTTCGCTCTCTTTGACCCTCCTTCATCTCGTTTAGCTCTCTTTCATCCTCCTTCGTCTCGTTTCGCTCTGTTTCACACTCCTTCGTCTCGTTTTGCTCTCTTTCACCCTCCTTCGTCTCGTTTTGCTCTCTTTCACCCTCCTTCGTCTTGTTTCGCTCTGTTCCACCCGCCTTCGTCTCGTTTCGTCAACTTTCAACCTCCTTTGTCTCTTTTCGCTCTATTTCACCCTCCTTCATCTCGTTTGTCTCTCTTTCACCCTCCTTCATCTCGTTTCGCTCCCTTTCACCCTCCTTCGTCTCCTTTCGCTCTCTTTCACCCTCCTTCGACTCCTTTCGCTCTCTTTCACCCTCCTTCGTCTCGTTTCGCTCTCTTTCACCCTCCTTCTTCTCGTCTCGCTCTCTTTCACCCTCCTTCGTCTCGTTTCGCTACCTTTCACCTTTCGTCGTCTCGTTTCGCTCTCTTTCACCCTCCTTCATCTCGTTTCGCTCTCTTTCACCCTCCTTCGTCTCGTTTCGCTCTCTTTCACCCTCCTTCGTCTTGTTTCGCTGTCTTTCACCCTGCTTCCTCTTGTTTCGCTCTCTTTCACCCTCCATCATCTTGTTTCGG
The DNA here is from genome assembly GCF_047496885.1 of Scyliorhinus torazame. NCBI lineage: Eukaryota > Metazoa > Chordata > Chondrichthyes > Carcharhiniformes > Scyliorhinidae > Scyliorhinus > Scyliorhinus torazame. The sequence goes on along the minus strand of NW_027308023.1, from coordinate 193,292 downwards.
TCTCTTTCACCCTCCTTCGTCTCGTTTCGCACTCTTTGACACTCCTTCATCTCGTTTTGCTCTCATTGACCCTCCTTCATCTCGTTTAGCTCTCTTTCACCCTCCTTCGTCTCGTTTTGCTCTCTTTCACCCTCCTTCGTCTTGTTTCGCTCTGTTCCACCCGCCTTCATCTCGTTTCGTCAACTTTCAACCTCCTTTGTCTCTTTTTGCTCTCTTTTACCCTCCTTCATATCGTTTCGCTCTCTTTCACCCTCCTTCATCTCGTTTCGCTCCCTTTCACCCTCCTTCGTCTCGTTTCGCTCTGTTTCACACTCCTTCGTTTCGTTTTGCTCTCTATCTCCCTCCTTCGTCTCGTTTTGCTCTCTTTCACCCTCCTTCGTCTTGTTTCGCTCTGTTCCACCAGCCTTCGTCTCGTTTCGCCCTCTTTCACCCTCCTTAGTCTCTTTTCGTTCTCTTTCACCCTCCTTCATCTCGTTTCGCTCTCTTTCACACTCCTTCATCTCGTTTTGGTCCCTTTCACCCTCCTTCGTCTCGTTTCACTCTCTTTCACCCTCGTTCCTCTCGTTTCGCTCTCTTTCACACTCCATCGTCTCGTTTCGCTCTCTTTCACACTCCTTCGTCTCGTTTTGCTCTCTTTCACCCTCCTTCGTCTCGTTTCGCTCTCTTTCATCCACCTTCGTCTTCTTTCGCTCTGTTCCACCCGCCTTCGTCTCATTTCGCCCTCTTTCACCCTCCTTCGTCTCGTTTCGCTCTCTTCCACCCTCCTTCATTTCGTTTCCCTCTCTTTCACCCTCCTTTGTCTTGTTTCGATCTCTTTCACCCACCTTCATCTCGTTTCGCTCTCTTTCACCCTCCATCGTCTCGTTTCGCTCTGTTTCACCCTCCTTCGTCTCGTTTCGGTCTCTTTCACCCTCCTTCGTCTCGTTTCGGTCTCTTTCACCCTCCTTCGTCTCGTTCCACTCTCTTTCACACTCCTTCGACTCCTTTCGCTCTCTTTCACCCTCCTTCATCTCGTTTTGCTCTCTTTCACCCTCCTTCTTCTCGTTTCGCTCTCTTTCACCCTCCTTCGTCTCGTTTCGCTCTCTTTCACCCTCCTTCGTCTCGTTTCGCTCTCTTTCACCCTCCTTCATCTCGGCTCGCTCTCTTTCACCCTCCTTCCTCTCGTTTCACTCTCTTTCACCCTCCATCATCTTGTTTCGCTCTCTTTCACCCTCCTTCGTCTCGTTTCGCCCTCTTTGACACTCCTTCATCTCGTTTCGCTCTCTTTGACCCTCCTTCATCTCGTTTAGCTCTCTTTCATCCTCCTTCGTCTCGTTTCGCTCTGTTTCACACTCCTTCGTCTCGTTTTGCTCTCTTTCACCCTCCTTTGTCTCGTTTTGCTCTCTTTCACCCTCCTTCGTCTTGTTTCGTTCTGTTCCACCCGCCTTCGTCTCGTTTCGTCAACTTTCAACCTCCTTTGTCTCTTTTCGCTCTATTTCACCCTCCTTCATCTCGTTTGTCTCTCTTTCACCCTCCTTCATCTCGTTTCGCTCCCTTTCACCCTCCTTCGTCTCCATTCGCTCTCTTTCACCCTCCTTCGACTCCTTTCGCTCTCTTTCACCCTCCTTCGTCTCGTTTCGCTCTCTTTCACCCTCCTTCTTCTCGTCTCGCTCTCTTTCACCCTCCGTCGTCTCGTTTCGCTACCTTTCACCTTTCGTCGTCTCGTTTCGCTCTCTTTCACCCTCCTTCATCTCGTTTCGCTCTCTTTCACCCTGCTTCCTCTTGTTTCGCTCTCTTTCACCCTCCATCATCTTGTTTCGGTCTCTTTCACCCTCCTTCGTCTCGTTTCGCACTCTTTGACACTCCTTCATCTCGTTTTGCTCTCATTGACCCTCCTTCATCTCGTTTAGCTCTCTTTCACCCTCCTTCGTCTCGTTTTGCTCTCTTTCACCCTCCTTCGTCTTGTTTCGCTCTGTTCCACCCGCCTTCATCTCGTTTCGTCAACTTTCAACCTCCTTTGTCTCTTTTTGCTCTCTTTTACCCTCCTTCATATCGTTTCGCTCTCTTTCACCCTCCTTCATCTCGTTTCGCTCCCTTTCACCCTCCTTCGTCTCGTTTCGCTCTCTTTCACCCTCCTTCCTCTCGTTTCCCTCTCTTTCACCCTCCTTCCTCTCGTTTCCCTCTCTTTCACCCTCCATTGTCTCATTTCGCTCCCTTTCACCTTTCTTCGTCTCGTTTCGCTCTCTTTCACCCTCCTTCGTCTCGTTTCGCTCTCTTTCACCCTCCTTCGTCTCGTTTTGCTCTCTTTCACCCTCCTTCATCTCGTTTTGCTCTCTTTCACCCTCCTTCGTCTTGTTTCGCTCTGCTCCACCCGCCTTCGTCTCGTTTCGCTCTCTTTCACCCTCCTTCGTCTTGTTTCGCTCGATTCCAACCGCCTTCGTCTCGTTTCGTCCTCTTTCACCCTCCTTCCTCTGGTTTCCCTCTCTTTCACCCTCCATCATCTCGTTTCCCTCTCTTTCACCCTCCATCATCTCGTTTCGCTCTCTTTCACACTCTTTCGTCTCGTTCCGCTCTCTTTCACCCTCCTTCCTCTTGTTTCGCTCTCTTTCACCCTCCTTCGTCTTGTTTCGCTCGGTTCCACCCGCCTTCGTCTCGTTTCGCCCTCTTTCACCCTCCTTCGTCTCGTTTCGCTCTCTTTCACCCTCCTTCGTCTCGTTTCGCTCTCTTTCACCCTCCTTCATCTCGTTTCACCCTCTTTCACCCTACTTCATCTCGTTTCGCTCTCTTTGCCCCTCCCACGTCTCGTTTAGCTTTCTTTCATCCTCCTTTGTCTCGTTTCGCCCTGTTTCACACTCCTTTGTCTCGTTTTGCTCTCTATCACCCTCCTTCGTCTCGTTTCGCTCTCTTTCACCATCCTTCGTCTTGTTTCGCTCTGTTCCACCAGCCTTCGTCTCGTTTCGGTCTCTTTCACCCTCCTTCGTCTCGTTTTGGTCTCTTTCACCCTCCTTCGTCTCGGTCTAACCCTCTTTCACCCTCCTACGACTCCTTTCGCTCTCTTTCACCCTCCTTCATCTCCTTTCGCTCTCTTTTACCCTCCTTCTTCTCGTTTCGCTCTCTTTCACCCTCCTTCGTCTCATTTCGCTCCCTTTCACCTTTTTTCATCTCGTTTCGCTCTCTTTCACCCTTCTTCGTCTCGTTTCGCTCTCTTTCACCCTCCTTCGTCTCGTTTCGCTCTCTTTCACCCTCCTTCGTCTCGGCTCGCTCTCTTTCACCCTCCTTCCTCTCGTTTCACTCTCTTTCACCCTCCATCATCTTGTTTCGCTCTCTTTCACCCTCCTTCGTCTCGTTTCGCCCTCTTTGACACTCCTTCATCTCGTTTCGCTCTCTTTGACCCTCCTTCATCTCGTTTAGCTCTCTTTCATCCTCCTTCGTCTCGTTTCGCTCTGTTTCACACTCCTTCGTATCGTTTTGCTCTCTTTCACCCTCCTTCGTCTCGTTTTGCTCTCTTTCACCCTCCTTCGTCTTGTTTCGACCTGTTCCACCCGCCTTCGTCTTGTTTCGTCATCTTTCAACCTCCTTTGTCTCATTTCGCTCTCTTTCACTCTCCTTCATCTCGTTTCTCTCTCTTTCACCCTCCTTCATCCCGTTTCGCTCCCTTTCACCCTCCTTCGTCTCGTTTCGCTCTCTTTTACCCTCCTTCGACTCCTTTCGCTCTCTTTCACCCTCCTTCGTCTCGTTTCGCTCTCTTTCACCCTCCTTCTTCTCGTCTCGCTCTCTTTCACCCTCCTTCGTCTTGTTTCGCTACCTTTCACCTTTCGTCGTCTCGTTTCGCTCTCTTTCACCCTCCTTCATCTCGTTTCGCTCTCTTTCAGCCTCCTTCGTCTCGTTTCGCTCTCTTTCACCCTCCTTCGTCTCGTTTCGCTCTCTTTCACCCTCCTTCCTCTTGTTTCGCTCTCTTTCACCCTCCATCATCTTGTTTCGGTCTCTTTCACCCTTCTTTGTCTCGTTTCGCACTCTTTGACACTCCTTCATCTCGTTTTGCTCTCTTTGACCCTCCTGCATCTCGTTTAGCTCTCTTTCACCCTCCTTCGTCTCGTTTTGCTCTCTTTCACCCTCCTTCGTCTTGTTTCGCTCTGTTCCACCCGCCTTCATCTCGTTTCGTCAACTTTCAACCTCCTTTGTCTCTTTTCGCTCTCTTTCACCCTCCATCATATCGTTTCGCTCTCTTTCACCCTCCTTCATCTCGTTTCGCTCCCTTTCACCCTCCTTCGTCTTGTTTCGCTCTCTTTCACCCTCCTTCCTCTCGTTTCCCTTTCACCCTCCTTCCTCTCGTTTCCCTCTCTTTCACCCTCCATTGTCTCGTTTCGCTCTCTTTCACACTCCTTCGTTTCGTTTTGCTCTCTTTCACCCTCCATCGTCTCGTTTCGCACTCTTTCACCCTCCTTCATCTTGTTTCGCTCTCTTCCCCCCCCCTTCGTCTCGTTTCGCCCTCTTTCACACTCCATCTTCTCGTTTCGCTCTCTTTCACCCTCCTTCGTCTCGTTTTACTCTCTTTCACCCTCCTTCGTCTCGTTTCGCCCTCTTTCACCCTCCTTCATCTCGTTTCTCTCCATTTGTCCCTCCCTCATCTCGTTTAGCTCTCTTTCATCCTCCTTCGTCTCGTTTCGCTCTGTTTCACACTCCTTCGTTTCGTTTTGCTCTCTATCTCCCTCCTTCGTCGCGTTTTGCTCTCTTTCACCCTCCTTCGTCTTGTTTCGCTCTGTTCCACCAGCCTTCGTCTCGTTTCGCCCTCTTTCACCCTCCTTAGTCTCTTTTCGTTCTCTTTCACCCTCCTTCATCTCGTTTCGCTCTCTTTCACACTCCTTCATCTCGTTTTGCTCCCTTTCACCCTCCTTCGTCTCGTTTCACTCTCTTTCACCCTCGTTCCTCTCGTTTCGCTCTCTTTCACACTCCATCGTCTCGTTTCGCTCTCTTTCACACTCCTTCGTCTCGTTTCGCTCTCTTTCACCCTCCTTCGTCTCGTTTCGCTCTCTTTCACCCTCCTTCTTCTCGTCTCGCTCTCTTTCACCCTCCTTCGTCTCGTTTCGCTCTCTTTCACCCTCCTTCGTCTCGTTTCGCTCTCTTTCACCCTCCTTCCTCTTGTTTCGCTCTCTTTCACCCTCCTTCGTCTCGTTTCGCTCTCTTTCACCCTCCTTCGTCTCGTTTCGCTCTCTTTCACACTCCTTCATCTCGTTTTGCTCCCTTTCACCCTCCTTCGTCTCGTTTCACTCTCTTTCACCCTCGTTCCTCTCGTTTCGCTCTCTTTCACACTCCATCGTCTCGTTTCGCTCTCTTTCACACTCCTTCGTCTCGTTTTGCTCTCTTTCACCCTCCTTCGTCTCGTTTCGCTCTCTTTCATCCACCTTCGTCTTCTTTCGCTCTGTTCCACCCGCCTTCGTCTCATTTCGCCCTCTTTCACCCTCCTTCGTCTCGTTTCGCTCTCTTCCACCCTCCTTCATTTCGTTTCCCTCTCTTTCACCCTCCTTTGTCTTGTTTCGATCTCTTTCACCCACCTTCATCTCGTTTCGCTCTCTTTCACCCTCCATCGTCTCGTTTTGCTCTGTTTCACCCTCCTTCGTCTCGTTTCGGTCTCTTTCACCCTCCTTCGTCTCGTTTCGGTCTCTTTCACCCTCCTTCGTCTCGTTCCACTCTCTTTCACACTCCTTCGACTCCTTTCGCTCTCTTTCACCCTCCTTCATCTCGTTTTGCTCTCTTTCACCCTCCTTCTTCTCGTTCCGCTCTCTTTCACCCTCCTTCGTCTCGTTTCACTCTCTTTCACCCTCCTTCGTCTCGTTTTGCTCTCTTTCACCCTCCTTCATCTCGGCTCGCTCTCTTTCACCCTCCTTCCTCTCGTTTCACTCTCTTTCACCCTCCATCATCTTGTTTCGCTCTCTTTCACCCTCCTTCGTCTCGTTTCGCCCTCTTTGACACTCCTTCATCTCGTTTCGCTCTCTTTGACCCTCCTTCATCTCGTTTAGCTCTCTTTCATCCTCCTTCGTCTCGTTTCGCTCTGTTTCACACTCCTTCGTCTCGTTTTGCTCTCTTTCACCCTCCTTCGTCTCGTTTTGCTCTCTTTCACCCTCCTTCGTCTTGTTTCGCTCTGTTCCACCCGCCTTCGTCTCGTTTCGTCAACTTTCAACCTCCTTTGTCTCTTTTCGCTCTATTTCACCCTCCTTCATCTCGTTTGTCTCTCTTTCACCCTCCTTCATCTCGTCTCGCTCCCTTTCACCCTCCTTCGTCTCGTTTCGCTCTCTTTAACCCTCCTTCGACTCCTTTCGCTCTCTTTCACCCTCCTTCGTCTCGTTTCGCTCTCTTTCACCCTCCTTCTTCTCGTCTCGCTCTCTTTCACCCTCCTTCGTCTCGTTTCGCTACCTTTCACCTTTCGTCGTCTCGTTTCGCTCTCTTTCACCCTCCTTCATCTCGTTTCGCTCTCTTTCACCCTCCTTCGTCTCGTTTCGCTCTCTTTCACCCTCCTTCGTCTCGTTTCGCTCTCTTTCACCCTCCTTCCTCTTGTTTCGCTCTCTTTCACCCTCCATCATCTTGTTTCGGTCTCTTTCACCCTCCTTCGTCTCGTTTCGCACTCTTTGACACTCCTTCATCTCGTTTTGCTCTCATTGACCCTCCTTCATCTCGTTTAGCTCTCTTTCACCCTCCTTCGTCTCGTTTTGCTCTCTTTCACCCTCCTTCGTCTTGTTTCGCTCTGTTCCACCCGCCTTCATCTCGTTTCGTCAACTTTCAACCTCCTTTGTCTCTTTTTGCTCTCTTTCACCCTCCTTCATCTCGTTTCGCTCCCTTTCACCCTCCTTCGTCTCGTTTCGCTCTCTTTCACCCTCCTTCCTCTCGTTTCCCTCTCTTTCACCCTCCTTCCTCTCGTTTCCCTCTCTTTCACCCTCCATTGTCTCGTTTCGCTCTCTTTCACACTCCTTCGTTTCGTTTTGCTCTCTTTCACCCTCCATCGTCTCGTTTCGCACTCTTTCACCCTCCTTCATCTTGTTTCGCTCTCTTCCACCCACCTTCGTCTCGTTTCGCCCTCTTTCACCCTCCATCTTCTCGTTTGGCTCTCTTTCACCCTCCTTCGTCTCGTTTTACTCTCTTTCACCCTCCTTCGTCTCGTTTCGCCCTCTTTCACCCTCCTTCATCTCGTTTCTCTCCCTTTGTTCCTCCCTCATCTCGTTTAGCTCTCTTTCATCCTCCTTCGTCTCGTTTCGCTCTGTTTCACACTCCTTCGTTTCGTTTTGCTCTCTATCACCCTTCTTCGTCTCGTTTTGTTCTCTTTCACCCTCCTTCGTCTTGTTTCGCTCTGTTCCACCAGCCTTTGTCTCGTTTCGCCCTCTTTCACCCTCCTTAGTCTCTTTTCGTTCTCTTTCACCCTCCTTCATCTCGTTTCGGTCTCTTTCACCCTCCTTCATCTCGTTTTGCTCCCATTCACCCTCCTTCGTCTCGTTTCACTCTCTTTCGCCCTCGTTCCTCTCGTTTCGCTCTCTTTCACACTCCATCGTCTCGTTTCGCTCTCTTTCACACTCCTTCGTCTCATTTCGCCCTCTTTCACCCTCCTTCGTCTCGTTTCGCTCTCTTCCACCCTCCTTCATTTCGTTTCCCTCTCTTTCACCCTCCTTTGTCTTGTTTCGATCTCCTTCACCCACCTTCATCTCGTTTCGCTCTCTTTCACCCTCCATCGTCTCGTTTCGCTCTGTTTCACCCTCCTTCGTCTCGTTTCGGTCTCTTTCACCCTCCTTCGTCTCGTTTCGGTCTCTTTCACCCTCCTTCGTCTCGTTCCACTCTCTTTCACCCTCCTTCGACTCCTTTCGCTCTCTTTCACCCTCCTTCATCTCGTTTTGCTCTCTTTCACCCTCCTTCTTCTCGTTTCGCTCTCTTTCACCCTCCTTCGCCTCGTTTCGCTCCCTTTCACCTTTCTTCATCTCGTTTTGCTCTCTTTCACCCTCCTTCGTCTCGTTTCGATCTCTTTCTCCCTCCTTCATCTCGTTTCGCTCTCTTTCACCCTCCTTCTTCTCGTTTCGCTCTTTTTCACCCTCCTTCGTCTCGTTTCGCTCCCTTTCACCTTTCTTCGTCTAGTTTCGCTCTCTTTCACCCTCCTTCGTCTCGTTTCGCTCTCTTTCACCCTCCTTCGTCTCGTTTCGCTCTCTTTCACCCTCCTTCGTCTCGGCTCGCTTTCTTTCACCCTCCTTCCTCTCGTTTCACTCTCTTTCACCCTCCATCATCTTGTTTCTCTCTCTTTCACACTCCTTCATCTCGTTTCGCCCTCTTTGACACTCCTTCATCTCGTTCCGCTCTCTTTGACCCTCCTTCATCTCGTTTAGCTCTCTTTCATCCTCCTTCGTCTCGTTTCGCTCTGTTTCACACTCCTTCGTCTCGTTTTGCTCTCTTTCACCCTCCTTCATCTCGTTTTGCTCTCTTTCACCCTCCTTCGTCTTGTTTCGCTCTGTTCCACCCGCCTTCATCTCGTTTCGTCAACTTTCAACCTCCTTCGTCTCGTTTCGTCCTCTTTCACCCTCCTTCCTCTCGTTTCCCTCTCTTTCACCCTCCATCATCTCGTTTCCCTCTCTTTCACCCTCCATCATCTCGTTTCGCTCTCTTTCACACTCATTCGTCTCGTTCCGCTCTCTTTCACCCTCCTTCCTCTTGTTTCGCTCTCTTTCACCCTCCTTCGTCTTGTTTCGCTCGGTTCCACCCGCCTTCGTCTCGTTTCGCCCTCTTTCACCCTCCTTCGTCTCGTTTCGCTCTCTTTCACCCTCCTTCGTCTCGTTTCGCTCTCTTTCACCCTCCTTCATCTCGTTTCACCCTCTTTCACCCTCCTTCATCTCGTTTCGCTCTCTTTGCCCCTCCCACGTCTCGTTTAGCTTTCTTTCATCCTCCTTTGTCTCGTTTCGCCCTGTTTCACACTCCTTTGTCTCGTTTTGCTCTCTATCACCCTCCTTCGTCTCGTTTCGCTCTCTTTCACCATCCTTCGTCTTGTTTCGCTCTGTTCCACCAGCCTTCGTCTCGTTTCGGTCTCTTTCACCCTCCTTCGTCTCGTTTTGGTCTCTTTCACCCTCCTTCGTCTCGTTCAACCCTCTTTCACCCTCCTACGACTCCTTTCGCTCTCTTTCACCCTCCTTCATCTCGTTTCGCTCTCTTTTACCCTCCTTCTTCTCGTTTCGCTCTCTTTCACCCTCCTTCGTCTCATTTCGCTCCCTTTCACCTTTTTTCATCTCGTTTCGCTCTCTTTCACCCTCCTTCGTCTCGTTTCGCTCTCTTTCACCCTCCTTCGTCTCGTTTCGCTCTCTTTCACCCTCCTTCGTCTCGGCTCGCTCTCTTTCACCCTCCTTCCTCTCGTTTCACTCTCTTTCACCCTCCATCATCTTGTTTCGCTCTCTTTCACCCTCCTTCGTCTCGTTTCGCCCTCTTTGACACTCCTTCATCTCGTTTCGCTCTCTTTGACCCTCCTTCATCTCGTTTAGCTCTCTTTCATCCTCCTTCGTCTCGTTTCGCTCTGTTTCACACTCCTTCGTCTCGTTTTGCTCTCTTTCACCCTCCTTCGTCTCGTTTTGCTCTCTTTCACCCTCCTTCGTCTTGTTTCGATCTGTTCCACCCGCCTTCGTCTTGTTTCGTCATCTTTCAACCTCCTTTGTCTCTTTTCGCTCTCTTTCACTCTCCTTCATCTCGTTTCTCTCTCTTTCACCCTCCTTCATCCCGTTTCGCTCCCTTTCACCCTCCTTCGTCTCGTTTCGCTCTCTTTTACCCTCCTTCGACTCCTTTCGCTCTCTTTCATACTCCTTCGTCTCGTTTCGCTCTCTTTCACCCTCCTTCTTCTCGTCTCGCTCTCTTTCACCCTCCTTCGTCTTGTTTCGCTACCTTTCACCTTTCGTCGTCTCGTTTCGCTCTCTTTCACCCTCCTTCATCTCGTTTCGCTCTCTTTCAGCCTCCTTCGTCTCGTTTCGCTCTCTTTCACCCTCCTTCGTCTCGTTTCGCTCTCTTTCACCCTCCTTCCTCTTGTTTCGCTCTCTTTCACCCTCCATCATCTTGTTTCGGTCTCTTTCACCCTTCTTTGTCTCGTTTCGCACTCTTTGACACTCCTTCATCTCGTTTTGCTCTCTTTGACCCTCCTTCATCTCGTTTAGCTCTCTTTCACCCTCCTTCGTCTCGTTTTGCTCCCTTTCACCCTCCTTCGTCTTGTTTCGCTCTGTTCCACCCGCCTTCATCTCGTTTCGTCAACTTTCAACCTCCTTTGTCTCTTTTCGCTCTCTTTCACCCTCCATCATATCGTTTCGCTATCTTTCACCCTCCTTCATCTCGTTTCGCTCCCTTTCACCCTCCTTCGTCTTGTTTCGCTCTCTTTCACCCTCCTTCCTCTCGTTTCCCTTTCACCCTCCTTCCTCTCGTTTCCCTCTCTTTCACCCTCCATTGTCTCGTTTCGCTCTCTTTCACACTCCTTCGTTTCGTTTTGCTCTCTTTCACCCTCCATCGTCTCGTTTCGCACTCTTTCACCCTCCTTCATCTTGTTTCGCTCTCTTCCCCCCACCTTCGTCTCGTTTCGCCCTCTTTCACACTCCATCTTCTCGTTTCGCTCTCTTTCACCCTCCTTCGTCTCGTTTTACTCTCTTTCACCCTCCTTCGTCTCGTTTCGCCCTCTTTCACCCTCCTTCATCTCGTTTCTCTCCCTTTGTCCCTCCCTCATCTCGTTTAGCTCTCTTTCATCCTCCTTCGTCTCGTTTCGCTCTGTTTCACACTCCTTCGTTTCGTTTTGCTCTCTATCTCCCTCCTTCGTCGCGTTTTGCTCTCTTTCACCCTCCTTCGTCTTGTTTCGCTCTGTTCCACCAGCCTTCGTCTCGTTTCGCCCTCTTTCACCCTCCTTAGTCTCTTTTCGTTCTCTTTCACCCTCCTTCATCTCGTTTCGCTCTCTTTCACACTCCTTCATCTCGTTTTGCTCCCTTTCACCCTCCTTCGTCTCGTTTCACTCTCTTTCACCCTCGTTCCTCTCGTTTCGCTCTCTTTCACACTCCATCGTCTCGTTTCGCTCTCTTTCACACTCCTTCGTCTCGTTTCGCTCTCTTTCACCCTCCTTCGTCTCGTTTCGCTCTCTTTCACCCTCCTTCTTCTCGTCTCGCTCTCTTTCACCCTCCTTCGTCTCGTTTCGCTCTCTTTCACCCTCCTTCGTCTCGTTTCGCTCTCTTTCACCCTCCTTCCTCTTGTTTCGCTCTCTTTCACCCTCCTTCGTCTCGTTTCGCTCTCTTTCACCCTCCTTCGTCTCGTTTCGCTCTCTTTCACACTCCTTCATCTCGTTTTGCTCCCTTTCACCCTCCTTCGTCTCGTTTCACTCTCTTTCACCCTTGGTCCTCTCGTTTCGCTCTCTTTCACACTCCATCGTCTCGTTTCGCTCTCTTTCACACTCCTTCGTCTCGTTTTGCTCTCTTTCACCCTCCTTCGTCTCGTTTCGCTCTCTTTCATCCACCTTCGTCTTCTTTCGCTCTGTTCCACCCGCCTTCGTCTCATTTCGCCCTCTTTCACCCTCCTTCGTCTCGTTTCGCTCTCTTCCACCCTCCTTCATTTCGTTTCCCTCTCTTTCACCCTCCTTTGTCTTGTTTCGATCTCTTTCACCCACCTTCATCTCGTTTCGCTCTCTTTCACCCTCCATCGTCTCGTTTCGCTCTGTTTCACCCTCCTTCGTCTCGTTTCGGTCTCTTTCACCCTCCTTCGTCTCGTTTCGGTCTCTTTCACCCTCCTTCGTCTCGTTCCACTCTCTTTCACACTCCTTCGACTCCTTTCGCTCTCTTTCACCCTCCTTCATCTCGTTTTGCTCTCTTTCACCCTCCTTCTTCTCGTTTCGCTCTCTTTCACCCTCCTTCGTCTCGTTTCACTCTCTTTCACCCTCCTTCGTCTCGTTTTGCTCTCTTTCACCCTCCTTCATCTCGGCTCGCTCTCTTTCACCCTCCTTCCTCTCGTTTCACTCTCTTTCACCCTCCATCATCTTGTTTCGCTCTCTTTCACCCTCCTTCGTCTCGTTTCGCCCTCTTTGACACTCCTTCATCTCGTTTCGCTCTCTTTGACCCTCCTTCATCTCGTTTAGCTCTCTTTCATCCTCCTTCGTCTCGTTTCGCTCTGTTTCACACTCCTTCGTCTCGTTTTGCTCTCTTTCACCCTCCTTCGTCTCGTTTTTCTCTCTTTCACCCTCCTTCGTCTTGTTTCGCTCTGTTCCACCCGCCTTCGTCTCGTTTCGTCAACTTTCAACCTCCTTTGTCTCTTTTCGCTCTATTTCACCCTCCTTCATCTCGTTTGTCTCTCTTTCACCCTCCTTCATCTCGTTTCGCTCCCTTTCACCCTCCTTCGTCTCGTTTCGCTCTCTTTCACCCTCCTTCGACTCCTTTCGCTCTCTTTCACCCTCCTTCATCTCGTTTCGCTCTCTTTCACCCTCCTTCTTCTCGTCTCGCTCTCTTTCACCCTCCTTCGTCTCGTTTCGCTACCTTTCACCTTTCGTCGTCTCGTTTCGCTCTCTTTCACCCTCCTTCATCTCGTTTCGCTCTCTTTCACCCTCCTTCGTCTCGTTTCGCTCTCTTTCACCCTCCTTCGTCTCGTTTCGCTCTCTTTCACCCTCCTTCCTCTTGTTTCGCTCTCTTTCACCCTCCATCATCTTGTTTCGGTCTCTTTCACCCTCCTTCGTCTCGTTTCGCACTCTTTGACACTCCTTCATCTCGTTTTGCTCTCATTGACCCTCCTTCATCTCGTTTAGCTCTCTTTCACCCTCCTTCGTCTCGTTTTGCTCTCTTTCACCCTCCTTCGTCTTGTTTCGCTCTGTTCCACCCGCCTTCATCTCGTTTCGTCAACTTTCAACCTCCTTTATCTCTTTTTGCTCTCTTTCACCCTCCTTCATCTCGTTTCGCTCCCTTTCACCCTCCTTCGTCTCGTTTCGCTCTCTTTCACCCTCCTTCCTCTCGTTTCCCTCTCTTTCACCCTCCTTCCTCTCGTTTCCCTCTCTTTCACCCTCCATTGTCTCGTTTCGCTCTCTTTCACACTCCTTCGTTTCGTTTTGCTCTCTTTCACCCTCCATCGTCTCGTTTCGCACTCTTTCACCCTCCTTCATCTTGTTTCGCTCTCTTCCACCCACCTTCGTCTCGTTTCGCCCTCTTTCACCCTCCATCTTCTCGTTTGGCTCTCTTTCACCCTCCTTCGTCTCGTTTTACTCTCTTTCACCCTCCTTCGTCTCGTTTCGCCCTCTTTCACCCTCCTTCATCTCGTTTCTCTCCCTTTGTTCCTCCCTCATCTCGTTTAGCTCTCTTTCATCCTCCTTCGTCTCGTTTCGCTCTGTTTCACACTCCTTCGTTTCGTTTTGCTCTCTATCACCCTTCTTCGTCTCGTTTTGTTCTCTTTCACCCTCCTTCGTCTTGTTTCGCTCTGTTCCACCAGCCTTTGTCTCGTTTCGCCCTCTTTCACCCTCCTTAGTCTCTTTTCGTTCTCTTTCACCCTCCTTCATCTCGTTTCGGTCTCTTTCACCCTCCTTCATCTCGTTTTGCTCCCATTCACCCTCCTTCGTCTCGTTTCACTCTCTTTCGCCCTCGTTCCTCTCGTTTCGCTCTCTTTCACACTCCATCGTCTCGTTTCGCTCTCTTTCACACTCCTTCGTCTCATTTCGCCCTCTTTCACCCTCCTTCGTCTCGTTTCGCTCTCTTCCACCCTCCTTCATTTCGTTTCCCTCTCTTTCACCCTCCTTTGTCTTGTTTCGATCTCCTTCACCCACCTTCATCTCGTTTCGCTCTCTTTCACCCTCCATCGTCTCGTTTCGCTCTGTTTCACCCTCCTTCGTCTCGTTTCGGTCTCTTTCACCCTCCTTCGTCTCGTTTCGGTCTCTTTCACCCTCCTTCGTCTCGTTCCACTCTCTTTCACCCTCCTTCGACTCCTTTCGCTCTCTTTCACCCTCCTTCATCTCGTTTTGCTCTCTTTCACCCTCCTTCTTCTCGTTTCGCTCTCTTTCACCCTCCTTCGCCTCGTTTCGCTCCCTTTCACCTTTCTTCATCTCGTTTTGCTCTCTTTCACCCTCCTTCGTCTCGTTTCGATCTCTTTCTCCCTCCTTCATCTCGTTTCGCTCTCTTTCACCCTCCTTCTTCTCGTTTCGCTCTTTTTCACCCTCCTTCGTCTCGTTTCGCTCCCTTTCACCTTTCTTCGTCTAGTTTCGCTCTCTTTCACCCTCCTTCGTCTCGTTTCGCTCTCTTTCACCCTCCTTCGTCTCGTTTCGCTCTCTTTCACCCTCCTTCGTCTCGGCTCGCTTTCTTTCCACCCTCCTTCCTCTCGTTTCACTCTCTTTCACCCTCCATCATCTTGTTTCTCTCTCTTTCACACTCCTTCATCTCGTTTCGCCCTCTTTGACACTCCTTCATCTCGTTCCGCTCTCTTTGACCCTCCTTCATCTCGTTTAGCTCTCTTTCATCCTCCTTCGTCTCGTTTCGCTCTGTTTCACACTCCTTCGTCTCGTTTTGCTCTCTTTCACCCTCCTTCATCTCGTTTTGCTCTCTTTCACCCTCCTTCGTCTTGTTTCGCTCTGTTCCACCCGCCTTCATCTCGTTTCGTCAACTTTCAACCTCCTTTGTCTCTTTTCGCTCTCTTTCACCCTCCTTCATCTCGTTTCGCTCCCTTTCACCCTCCTTCGTCTCGTTTCGCTCCCTTTCACCCTCCTTCCTCTCGTTTCCCTCTCTTTCACCCTCCATCGTCTCGTTTCGCTCTCTTTCACACTCCTTCATTTCGTTTTGCTCTCTTTCACCCTCCATCGTCTCGTTTCGCACTCTTTCACCCTCCTTCATCTTGTTTTGCTCTCTTCCACCCACCTTCGTCTCGTTTCGCCCTCTTTCACCATCCATCGTTTCGTTTCGCTCTCTTTCACCCTCCTTCATCTCGTTTTACTCTCTTTCACCCTCCTTCGTCTCGTTTTGCCCTCTTTCACCGTCCTTCATCTCGTTTCGCTCTCTTTGCCCCTCCCTCATCTCGTTTAGCTCCCTTTCATCCTCCTTCGTCTCATTTCGCTCTGTTTCACACTCCTTCGTTTTGTTTTGCTCTCTATCACCCTCCTTCGCATCGTTTCGCTCTCTTTCACCCTCCTTCGTCTTGTTTCGCTCTCTTTCACCCTCCTTCTTCTCGTCTCGCTCTCTTTCACCCTTCTTCGTCTCGTTTCGCTCCCTTTCACCTTTCTTCGTCTCGTTTCGCTCTCTTTCACCCTCCTTCGTCTCCTGTCACTCTCTTTCACCCTCCGTCGTCTCGTTTTGCTCTCTTTCACCCTCCTTCGTCTCGTTTCGCTCTCTTTCATCCACCTTCGTCTTCTTTCGCTCTGTTCCACCCGCCTTCGTCTCATTTCGCCCTCTTTCACCCTCCTTCGTCTCGTTTCGATCTCTTTCACCCGCCTTCATCTCGTTTCGCTCTCTTTCACCCTCCATCGTCTCGTTTCGCTCTGTTTCACCCTCCTTCGTCTCGTTTCGGTCTCTTTCACCCTCCTTCGTCTCGTTTCGGTCTCTTTTACCCTCCTTCGTCTCGTTCCACTCTCTTTCACCCTCCTTCGACTCCTTTCGCTCTCTTTCACCCTCCTTCATCTCGTTTTGCTCTCTTTCACCCTCCTTCTTATCGTTTCGCTCTCTTTCACCCTCCTTCGTCTCGTTTCGCTCTCTTTCACCCTCATTCGTCTCGTTTCGCTCTCTTTCACCCTCCTTCGTCTCGGCTCGCTCTCTTTCACCCTCCTTCCTCTCGTTTCACTCTCTTTCACCCTCCATCATCTTGTTTCGCTCTCTTTCACCCTCCTTCGTCTCGTTTCGCCCTCTTTGACACTCCTTCATCTCGTTTCGCTCTCTTTGACCCTCCTTCATCTCGTTTAGCTCTCTTTCATCCTCCTTCGTCTCGTTTCGCTCTGTTTCACACTCCTTCGTCTCGTTTTGCTCTCTTTCACCCTCCTTCGTCTTGTTTTGCTCTCTTTCACCCTCCTTCGTCTTGTTTCGCTCTGTTCAACCCGCCTTCGTCTCGTTTCGTCAACTTTCAACCTCCTTTGTCTCTTTTCGCTCTATTTCAACCTCCTTCATCTCGTTTGTCTCTCTTTCACCCTCCTTCATCTCGTTTCGCTCCCTTTCACCCTCCTTCGTCTCGTTTCGCTCTCTTTCACCCTCCTTCGACTCCTTTCGCTCTCTTTCACCCTCCTTCGTCTCGTTTCACTCTCTTTCACCCTCCTTCTTCTCGTCTCGCTCTCTTTCACCCTCCTTCGTCTCGTTTCGCTACCTTTCACCTTTCGTCGTCTCGTTTCGCTATCTTTCACCCTCCTTCATCTCGTTTCGCTCTCTTTCACCCTCCTTCGTCTCGTTTCGCTCTCTTTCACCCTGCTTCCTCTTGTTTCGCTCTCTTTCACCCTCCATCATCTTGTTTCGGTCTCTTTAACCCTCCTTCGTCTCGTTTCGCACTCTTTGACACTCCTTCATCTCGTTTTGCTCTCATTGAACCTCCTTCATCTCGTTTAGCTCTCTTTCACCCTCCTTCGTCTCGTTTTGCTCTCTTTCACCCTCCTTCGTCTTGTTTCGCTCTGTTCCACCCGCCTTCATCTCGTTTCGTCAACTTTCAACCTCCTTTGTCTCTTTTTGCTCTCTTTTACCCTCCTTCATATCGTTTCGCTCTCTTTCACCCTCCTTCATCTCGTTTCCCTCTCTTTCACCCTCCTTCCTCTCGTTTCCCTCTCTTTCACCCTCCATTGTCTCATTTCGCTCCCTTTCACCTTTCTTCGTCTCGTTTCGCTCTCTTTCACCCTCCTTCGTCTCGTTTCGCTCTCTTTCACCCTCCTTTGTCTCGTTTTGCTCTCTTTCACCCTCCTTCATCTCGTTTTGCTCTCTTTCACCCTCCTTCATCTTGTTTCGCTCTGCTCCACCCGCCTTCGTCTCGTTTCGCTCTCTTTCACCCTCCTTCGTCTTGTTTCGCTCTATTCCAACCGCCTTCGTCTCGTTTCGTCCTCTTTCACCCTACTTCCTCTCTTTTCCCTCTCTTTCACCCTCCATCATCTCGTTTCCCTCTCTTTCACCCTCCATCATCTCGTTTCGCTCTCTTTCACACTCATTCGTCTCGTTCCGCTCTCTTTCACCCTCCTTCCTCTTGTTTCGCTCGGTTCCACCCGCCTTCGTCTCGTTTCGCTCGGTTCCACCCGCCTTCGTCTCGTTTCGCCCTCTTTCACCCTCCTTTGTCTCGTTTCGCTCTCTTTCACCCTCCTTCGTCTCGTTTCGCTCTCTTTCACCCTCCTTCATCTCGTTTCACCCTCTTTCACCCTCCTTCATCTCGTTTCGCTCTCTTTGCCCCTCCCACGTCTCGTTTAGCTTTCTTTCATTCTCCTTTGTCTCGTTTCGCCCTGTTTCACACTCCTTCGTCTTGTTTTGCTCTCTATCACCCTCCTTCGTCTCGTTTCGCTCTCTTTCACCATCCTTCGTCTTGTTTTGCTCTGTTCCACCAGCCTTCGTCTCGTTTCGCCCTCTTTCACCCTCCATCGTCTCGTTTCGCTCTCTTTCACCCTCCTTCGTCTCGTTTCGCTCTCTTTCACCCTCCTTCATCTCGTTTCACCCTCTTTCACCCTCCTTCTTCTCGTTTCGCTCTCTTTGCCCCTCCCACGTCTCGTTTAGCGTTCTTTCATCCTCCTTTGTCTCGTTTCGCCCTGTTTCACACTCCTTCGTCTCGTTTTGCTCTCTATCACCCTCCTTCGTCTCGTTTCGCTCTCTTTCACCATCCTTCATCTTGTTTCGCTCTGCTCCACCAGCCTTCGTCTCGTTTCGGTCTCTTTCACCCTCCTCCGTCTCGTTTCGGTCTCTTTCACCCTCCTTCGTCTCGTTCAACTCTCTTTCACCCTCCTACGACTCCTTTCGCTCTCTTTCACCCTCCTTCATCTCGTTTCGCTCTCTTTTACCCTCCTTCTTCTCGTTTCGCTCTCTTTCACCCTCCTTCGTCTCATTTCGCTCCCTTTCACCTTTCTTCGTCTCGTTTCGCTCTCTTTCACCCTCCTTCGTCTCGTTTCGCTCTCTTTCACCCTCCTTCGTCTCGTTTCGCTCTCTTTCACCCTCCTTCGTGTCAGCTCGCTCTCTTTCACCCTCCTTCCTCTCGTTTCACTCTCTTTCACCCTCCATCATCTTGTTTCGCTCTCTTTCACCCTCCTTCGTCTCGTTTCGTCCTCTTTGACACTCCTTCATTTCGTTTCGCTCTCTTTGACCCTCCTTCATCTCGTTTAGCTCTCTTTCATCCTCCTTCGTCTCGTTTCGCTCTGTTTCACACTCCTTCGTCTCGTTTTGCTCTCTTTCACCCTCCTTCATCTCGTTTTGCTCTCTTTCACCCTCCTTCGTCTTGTTTCGCTCTGCTCCACCCGCCTTCGTCTCGTTTCGCTCTCTTTCACCCTCCTTCGTCTTGTTTTGCTCTATTCCAACCGCCTTCGTCTCGTTTCGTCCTCTTTCACCCTACTTCCTCTCTTTTCCCTCTCTTTCACCCTCCATCATCTCGTTTCCCTCTCTTTCACCCTCCATCATCTCGTTTCGCTCTCTTTCACACTCATTCGTCTCGTTCCGCTCTCTTTCACCCTCCTTCCTCTTGTTTCGCTCGGTTCCACCCGCCTTCGTCTCGTTTCGCTCGGTTCCACCCGCCTTCGTCTCGTTTCGCCCTCTTTCACCCTCCTTCGTCTCGTTTCACTCTCTTTCACCCTCCTTCGTCTCGTTTCGCTCTCTTTCACCCTCCTTCATCTCGTTTCACCCTCTTTCACCCTCCTTCATCTCGTTTTGCTCTCTTTGCCCCTCCCACGTCTCGTTTAGCTTTCTTTCATCCTCCTTTGTCTCGTTTCGCCCTGTTTCACACTCCTTCGTCTTGTTTTGCTCTCTATCACCCTCCTTCGTCTCGTTTCGCTCTCTTTCACCATCCTTCGTCTTGTTTCGCTCTGTTCCACCAGCCTTCGTCTCGTTTCGCCCTCTTTCACCCTCCATCGTCTCGTTTCGCTCTCTTTCACCCTCCTTCGTCTCGTTTCGCTCTCTTTCACCCTCCTTCATCTCGTTTCACCCTCTTTCACCCTCCTTCATCTCGTTTCGCTCTCTTTGCCCCTCCCACGTCTCGTTTAGCTTTCTTTCATCCTCCTTTGTCTCGTTTCGCCCTGTTTCACACTCCTTCGTCTCGTTTTGCTCTCTATCACCCTCCTTCGGCTCGTTTCGCTCTCTTTCACCATCCTTCGTCTTGTTTCGCTCTGTTCCACCAGCCTTCGTCTCGTTTCGGTCTCTTTCACCCTCCTTCGTCTCGTTTCGGTCTCTTTCACCCTCCTTCGTCTCGTTCAACTCTCTTTCACCCTCCTACGACTCCTTTCGCTCTCTTTCACCCTCCTTCATCTCGTTTCGCTCTCTTTTACCCTCCTTCTTCTCGTTTCGCTCTCTTTCACCCTCCTTCGTCTCATTTCGCTCCCTTTCACCTTTCTTCGTCTCGTTTCGCTCTCTTTCACCCTCCTTCGTCTCGTTTCGCTCTCTTTCACCCTCTTTCGTCTCGTTTCGCTCTCTTTCACCCTCCTTCGTGTCAGCTCGCTCTCTTTCACCCTCCTTCCTCTCGTTTCACTCTCTTTCACCCTCCATCATCTTGTTTCGCTCTCTTTCACCCTCCTTCGTCTCGTTTCGCCCTCTTTGACACTCCTTCATCTCGTTTCGCTCTCTTTGACCCTCCTTCATCTCGTTTAGCTCTCTTTCATCCTCCTTCGTCTCGTTTCGCTCTGTTTCACACTCCTTCGTCTCGTTTTGCTCTCTTTCACCCTCCTTCATCTCGTTTTGCTCTCTTTCACCCTCCTTCGTCTTGTTTCGATCTGTTCCACCCGCCTTCGTCTCGTTTCGTCAACTTTCAACCTCCTTTGTCTCTTTTCGCTCTCTTTCACTCTCCTTCATCTCGTTTCTCTCTCTTTCACCCTCCTTCATCCCGTTTCGCTCCCTTTCACCCTCCTTCGTCTCGTTTCGCTCTCTTTCACCCTCCTTCGACTCCTTTCGCTCTCTTTCACCCTCCTTCGTCTCGTTTCGCTCTCTTTCACCCTCCTTCTTATCGTCTCGCTCTCTTTCACCCTCCTTCGTCTCGTTTCGCTACCTTTCACCTTTCGTCGTCTCGTTTCGCTCTCTTTCACCCTCCTTCATCTCGTTTCGCTCTCTTTCACCCTCCTTCGTCTCGTTTCGCTCTCTTTCACCCTCCTTCGTCTCGTTTCGCTCTCTTTCACCCTCCTTCCTCTTGTTTCGCTCTCTTTCACCCTCCATCATCTTGTTTCGGTCTCTTTCACCCTCCTTCGTCTCGTTTCGCACTCTTTGACAGTCCTTCATCTCGTTTTGCTCTCTTTGACCCTCCTTCATCTCGTTTAGCTCTCTTTCACCCTCCTTCGTCTCGTTTTGCTCTCTTTCACCCTCAATCATCTTGTTTCGGTCTCTTTCACCCCCCTTCGTCTCGTTTCGCACTCTTTGACACTCCTTCATCTCGTTTTGCTCTCTTTGACCCTCCTTCATCTCGTTTAGCTCTCTTTCATCCTCCTTCGTCTCGTTTCGCTCTGTATCACACTCCTTCGTCTCGTTTTGCTCTCTTTCACCCTCCTTCGTCTTGTATCGCTCTGTTCCACACGCCTTCATCTCGTTTCGTCAAATTTCAACCTCCTTTGTCTCTTTTCGCTCTCTTTCACCCTCCTTCATCTCGTTTCGCTCTCTTTCACCCTCCTTCATCTCGCTTCGCTCCCTTTCACCCTCCTTCGTCTCGTTTCGCTCTCTTTCACCCTCCTTCCTCTCGTTTCCCTCTCTTTCACCCTCCATCGTCTCGTTTCGCTCTCTTTCACACTCCTTTGTTTCGTTTTGCTCTCTTTCCCCCTCCATCGTCTCGTTTCGATCTCTTTCACCCTCCTTCGTCTTGTTTCGCTCTCTTCCACCCACCTTCGTCTCGTTTCGCCCTCTTTCACCCTCCATCGTCTCGTTTCGCTCTCTTTCACCCTCCTTCGTCTCGTTTTACTCTCTTCCACCCTCCTTCGTCTCGTTTCGCCCTCTTTCACCCTCCTTCATCTCGTTTCGCTCTCTTTGCCCCTCCCTCATCTCGTTTAGCTCCCTTTCATCCTCCTTCGTCTCGTTTCGCTCTGTTTCACACTCCTTCGTTTTGTTTTGCTCTCTATCACCATCCTTCGTCTCGTTTCGCTCTCTTTCACCCTCCTTCGTCTTGTTTCGCTCTCTTTCACCCTCCTTCTTCTCGTCTCGCTCTCTTTCACCCTTCTTCGTCTCGTTTCGCTCCCTTTCACCTTTCTTCGTCTCGTTTCGCTCTCTTTCACCCTCCTTCGTCTCGTTTCACTCTCTTTCACCCTCCGTCGTCTCGCTTCGCTCTCTTTCACCCTCCTTCCTCTCGTTTCGCTCTCTTTCACCCTCAATCATCTTGTTTCGGTCTCTTTCACCCCCCTTCGTCTCGTTTCGCACTCTTTGACACTCCTTCATCTCGTTTTGCTCTCTTTGACCCTCCTTCATCTCGTTTAGCTCTCTTTCATCCTCCTTCGTCTCGTTTCGCTCTGTATCACACTCCTTCGTCTCGTTTTGCTCTCTTTCACCCTCCTTCGTCTTGTATCGCTCTGTTCCACACGCCTTCATCTCGTTTCGTCAAATTTCAACCTCCTTTGTCTCTTTTCGCTCTCTTTCACCCTCCTTCATCTCGTTTCGCTCTCTTTCACCCTCCTTCATCTCGCTTCGCTCCCTTTCACCCTCCTTCGTCTCGTTTCGCTCTCTTTCACCCTCCTTCCTCTCGTTTCCCTCTCTTTCACCCTCCATCGTCTCGTTTCGCTCTCTTTCACACTCCTTTGTTTCGTTTTGCTCTCTTTCACCCTCCATCGTCTCGTTTCGATCTCTTTCACCCTCCTTCGTCTTGTTTCGCTCTCTTCCACCCACCTTCGTCTCGTTTCGCCCTCTTTCACCCTCCATCGTCTCGTTTCGCTCTCTTTCACCCTCCTTCGTCTCGTTTTACTCTCTTCCACCCTCCTTCGTCTCGTTTCACCCTCTTTCACCCTCCTTCATCTCGTTTCGCTCTCTTTGCCCCTCCCTCTTCTCGTTTACCTCTCTTTCATCCTCCTTCATCTTGTTTTGCTCTCTTCCACCCACCTTCGTCTCGTTTCGCCCTCTTTCACCATCCATCGTCTCGTTTCGCTCTCTTTCACCCTCCTTCGTCTCGTTTTACTCTCTTTCACCCTCCTTCGTCTCGTTTCGCCCTCTTTCACCCTCCTTCATCTCGTTTCGCTCTCTTTGCCCCTCCCTCATCTCGTTTAGCTCCCTTTCATCCTCCTTCGTCTCGTTTCGCTCTGTTTCACACTCCTTCGTTTTGTTTTGCTCTCTATCACCCTCCTTCGTCTTGTTTCGCTCTGTTCCACCCGCCTTCGTCTCGTTTCGCCCTCTTTCACCCTCCTTCATCTCGTTTTGCTCTCTTTCACCCTCCTTCGTCTCGTTTTGCCCTCTTTCACCCTCCTTCATCTCGTTTCGCTCTCTTTGCCCCTCCCTCATCTCGTTTAGCTCCCTTTCACCCTCCCTCGTCTCGTTTCGCTCTGTTTTACACTCCTTCGTTTTGTTTTGCTCTCTATCACCCTCCTTCGTCTCGTTCCGCTCTCTTTCACCCTCCTTCGTCTTGTTTCGCTCTCTTTCACCCTCCTTCTTCTCGTCTCGCTCTCTTTCACCCTTCTTCGTCTCGTTTCGCTCCCTTTCACCTTTCTTCGTCTCGTTTCGCTCTCTTTCACCCTCCTTCGTCTCGTTTCACTCTCTTTCACCCTCCGTCGTCTCGGTTCGCTCTCTTTCACCCTACTTCCTCTCGTTTCGCTCTCTTTCACCCTCAATCATCTTGTTTCGGTCTCTTTCACCCTCCTTCGTCTCGTTTCGCACTCTTTGACACTCCTTCATCTCGTTTTGCTCTCTTTGACCCTCCTTCATCTCGTTTCGCTCTGTTTCACACTCCTTCGTCTCGTTTTGCTCTCTTTCACCCTCCTTCGTCTCGTTTTGCTCTCTTTCACCCTCCTTCGTCTTGTATCGCTCTGTTCCACACGCCTTCATCTCGTATCGTCAACTTTCAACCGCCTTTGTCTCTTTTCGCTCTCTTTCACCCTCCTTCATCTCGTTTCGCTCTCTTTCACCCTCCTTCATCTCGTTTCGCTCCCTTTCACCCTCCTTCGTCTCGTTTCGCTCTCTTTCACCCTCCTTCCTCTCGTTTCCCTCTCTTTCACCCTCCATCGTCTCGTTTCGCTCTCTTTCACACTCCTTTGTTTCGTTTTGCTCTCTTTCACCCTCCATCGTCTCGTTTCGCTCTCTTTCACCCTCCTTCATCTTGTTTCGCTCTCTTCCACCCACCTTCGTCTCGTTTCGCCCTCTTTCACCCTCCATCGTCTCGTTTCGCTCTCTTTCACCCTCCTTCGTCTCGTTTTACTCTCTTTCACCCTCCTTCGTCTCGTTTCACCCTCTTTCACCCTCCTTCATCTCGTTTCGCTCTCTTTGCCCCTCCCTCTTCTCGTTTACCTCTCTTTCATCCTCCTTCGTCTCGTTTCGCTCTGTTTCACACTCCTTCGTCTCGTTTTGCTCTCTATCACCCTCCTTCGTCTCGTTTCGCTCTCTTTCACCCTCCTTCATCTTGTTTCGCTCTGTTCCACCAGCCTTCGTCTCGTTTCGCCCTCTTTCACCCTCCTTAGTCTCTTTTCGTTCTCTTTCACCCTCCTTCATCTCGTTTCGCTCTCTTTCACCCTCCTTCATCTCGTTTTGCTCCCTTTCACCCTCCTTCGTCTCGTTTCGCTCTCTTTCACCCTCCTTCCTCTCGATTCGCTCTCTTTCACCCTCCTTCGTCTCGTTTTGCTATCTTTCACCCTCCTTCGTCTCGTTTCGCTCTCTTTCACCCTCCTTCGTCTCGGCTCGCTTTCTTTCACCCTCCTTCCTCTCGTTTCACTCTCTTTCACCCTCCATCATCTTGTTTCTCTCTCTTTCACACTCCTTCGTCTCGTTTCGCCCTCTTTGACACTCCTTCGTCTCGTTTCGCTCTCTTTGACCCTCCTTCATCTCGTTTAGCTCTCTTTCATCCTCCTTCGTCTCGTTTCGCTCTGTTTCACACTCCTTCGTCTCGTTTTGCTCTCTTTCACCCTCCTTCATTTCGTTTTGCTCTCTTTCACCCTCTTTCGTCTTGTTTCGCTCTGTTCCACCCGCCTTCATCTCGTTTCGTCAACTTTCAACCTCCTTTGTCTCTTTTCGCTCTCTTTCACCCTCCTTCATCTCGTTTCGCTCCCTTTCACCCTCCTTCGTCTCGTTTCGCTCTCTTTCACCCTCCTTCCTCTCGTTTCCCTCTCTTTCACCCTCCATCGTCTCGTTTCGCTCTCTTTCACACTCCTTCATTTCGTTTTGCTCTCTTTCACCCTGCATCGTCTAGTTTCGCACTCTTTCACCCTCCTTCATCATGTTTTGCTCTCTTCCACCCACCTTCGTCTCGTTTCGCCCTCTTTCACACCATCCATCGTCTCGTTTCGCTCTCTTTCACCCTCCTTCGTCTCGTTTTACTCTCTTTCACCCTCCTTCGTCTCGTTTCGCCCTCTTTCACCCTCCTTCATCTCGTTTCGCTCTCTTTGCCCCTCCCTCATCTCGTTTAGCTCCCTTTCATCCTCCTTCGTCTCGTTTCGCTCTGTTTCACACTCCTTCGTTTTGTTTTGCTCTCTATCACCCTCCTTCGTCTCGTTTCGCTCTCTTTCACCCTCCTTCGTCTTGTTTCGCTCTCTTTCACCCTCCTTCTTCTCGTCTCGCTCTCTTTCACCCTTCTTCGTCTCGTTTCGCTCCCTTTCACCTTTCTTCGTCTCGTTTCGCTCTCTTTCACCCTCCTTCGTCTCGTTTCACTCTCTTTCACCCTCCGTCGTCTCGGTTCGCTCTCTTTCACCCTCCTTCCTCTCGTTTCGCTCTCTTTCACCCTCAATCATCTTGTTTCGGTCTCTTTCACCTCCCTTCGTCTCGTTTCGCACTCTTTGACACTCCTTCATCTCGTTTTGCTCTCTTTGACCCTCCTTCATCTCGTTTAGCTCTCTTTCATCCTCCTTCGTCTCGTTTCGCTCTGTATCACACTCCTTCGTCTCGTTTTGCTCTCTTTCACCCTCCTTCGTCTCGTTTTGCTCTCTTTCACCCTCCTTCGTCTTGTATCGCTCTGTTCCACACGCCTTCATCTCGTTTCGTCAAATTTCAACCTCCTTTGTCTCTTTTCGCTCTCTTTCACCCTCCTTCATCTCGTTTCGCTCTCTTTCACCCTCCTTCATCTCGCTTCGCTCCCTTTCACCCTCCTTCGTCTCGTTTCGCTCTCTTTCACCCTCCTTCCTCTCGTTTCCCTCTCTTTCACCCTCCATCGTCTCGTTTTGCTCTCTTTCACACTCCTTTGTTTCGTTTTGCTCTCTTTCACCCTCCATCGTCTCGTTTCGCTCTCTTTCACCCTCCTTCGTCTTGTTTCGCTCTCTTCCACCCACCTTCGTCTCGTTTCGCCCTCTTTCACCCTCCATCGTCTCGTTTCGCTCTCTTTCACCCTCCTTCGTCTCGTTTTACTCTCTTCCACCCTCCTTCGTCTCGTTTCACCCTCTTTCACCCTCCTTCATCTCGTTTCGCTCTCTTTGCCCCTCCCTCTTCTCGTTTACCTCTCTTTCATCCTCCTTCATCTTGTTTTGCTCTCTTCCACCCACCTTCGTCTCGTTTCGCCCTCTTTCACCATCCATCGTCTCGTTTCGCTCTCTTTCACCCTCCTTCGTCTCGTTTTACTCTCTTTCACCCTCCTTCGTCTCGTTTCGCCCTCTTTCACCCTCCTTCATCTCGTTTCGCTCTCTTTGCCCCTCCCTCATCTCGTTTAGCTCCCTTTCATCCTCCTTCGTCTCGTTTCGCTCTGTTTCACACTCCTTCGTTTTGTTTTGCTCTCTATCACCCTCCTTCGTCTTGTTTCGCTCTGTTCCACCCGCCTTCGTCTCGTTTCGCCCTCTTTCACCCTCCTTCATCTCGTTTTACTCTCTTTCACCCTCCTTCGTCTCGTTTTGCCCTCTTTCACCCTCCTTCATCTCGTTTCGCTCTCTTTGCCCCTCCCTCATCTCGTTTAGCTCCCTTTCATCCTCCTTCGTCTCGTTTCGCTCTGTTTTACACTCCTTCGTTTTGTTTTGCTCTCTATCACCCTCCTTCGTCTCGTTCCGCTCTCTTTCACCCTCCTTCGTCTTGTTTCGCTCTCTTTCACCCTCCTTCTTCTCGTCTCGCTCTCTTTCACCCTTCTTCGTCTCGTTTTGCTCCCTTTCACCTTTCTTCGTCTCGTTTCGCTCTCTTTCACCCTCCTTCGTCTCGTTTCACTCTCTTTCACCCTCCGTCGTCTCGGTTCGCTCTCTTTCACCCTACTTCCTCTCGTTTCGCTCTCTTTCACCCTCAATCATCTTGTTTCGGTCTCTTTCACCCTCCTTCGTCTCGTTTCGCACTCTTTGACACTCCTTCATCTCGTTTTGCTCTCTTTGACCCTCCTTCATCTCGTTTCGCTCTGTTTCACACTCCTTCGTCTCGTTTTGCTCTCTTTCACCCTCCTTCGTCTCGTTTTGCTCTCTTTCACCCTCCTTCGTCTTGTATCGCTCTGTTCCACACGCCTTCATCTCGTATCGTCAACTTTCAACCGCCTTTGTCTCTTTTCGCTCTCTTTCACCCTCCTTCATCTCGTTTCGCTCTCTTTCACCCTCCTTCATCTCGTTTCGCTCCCTTTCACCCTCCTTCGTCTCGTTTCGCTCTCTTTCACCCTCCTTCCTCTCGTTTCCCTCTCTTTCACCCTCCATCGTCTCGTTTCGCTCTCTTTCACACTCCTTTGTTTCGTTTTGCTCTCTTTCACCCTCCATCGTCTCGTTTCGCTCTCTTTCACCCTCCTTCATCTTGTTTCGCTCTCTTCCACCCACCTTCGTCTCGTTTCGCCCTCTTTCACCCTCCATCGTCTCGTTTCGCTCTCTTTCACCCTCCTTCGTCTCGTTTTACTCTCTTTCACCCTCCTTCGTCTCGTTTCACCCTCTTTCACCCTCCTTCATCTCGTTTCGCTCTCTTTGCCCCTCCCTCTTCTCGTTTACCTCTCTTTCATCCTCCTTCGTCTCGTTTCACTCTGTTTCACACTCCTTCGTCTCGTTTTGCTCTCTATCACCCTCCTTCGTCTCGTTTCGCTCTCTTTCACCCTCCTTCATCTTGTTTCGCTCTGTTCCACCAGCCTTCGTCTCGTTTCGCCCTCTTTCACCCTCCTTAGTCTCTTTTCGTTCTTTTTCACCCTCCTTCATCTCGTTTCGCTCTCTTTCACCCTCCTTCATCTCGTTTTGCTCCCTTTCACCCTCCTTCGTCTCGTTTCGCTCTCTTTCACCCTCCTTCCTCTCGATTCGCTCTCTTTCACCCTCCTTCGTCTCGTTTTGCTATCTTTCACCCTCCTTCGTCTCGTTTCGCTCTCTTTCACCCTCCTTCGTCTCGGCTCGCTTTCTTTCACCCTCCTTCCTCTCGTTTCACTCTCTTTCACCCTCCATCATCTTGTTTCTCTCTCTTTCACACTCCTTCGTCTCGTTTCGCCCTCTTTGACACTCCTTCGTCTCGTTTCGCTCTCTTTGACCCTCCTTCATCTCGTTTAGCTCTCTTTCATCCTCCTTCGTCTCGTTTCGCTCTGTTTCACACTCCTTCGTCTCGTTTTGCTCTCTTTCACCCTCCTTCATTTCGTTTTGCTCTCTTTCACCCTCCTTCGTCTTGTTTCGCTCTGTTCCACCCGCCTTCATCTCGTTTCGTCAACTTTCAACCTCCTTTGTCTCTTTTCGCTCTCTTTCACCCTCCTTCATCTCGTTTCGCTCCCTTTCACCCTCCTTCGTCTCGTTTCGCTCTCTTTCACCCTCCTTCCTCTCGTTTCCCTCTCTTTCACCCTCCATCGTCTCGTTTCGCTCTCTTTCACACTCCTTCATTTCGTTTTGCTCTCTTTCACCCTGCATCGTCTAGTTTCGCACTCTTTCACCCTCCTTCATCATGTTTTGCTCTCTTCCACCCACCTTCGTCTCGTTTCGCCCTCTTTCACACCATCCATCGTCTCGTTTCGCTCTCTTTCACCCTCCTTCGTCTCGTTTTACTCTCTTTCACCCTCCTTCGTCTCGTTTCGCCCTCTTTCACCCTCCTTCATCTCGTTTCGCTCTCTTTGCCCCTCCCTCATCTCGTTTAGCTCCCTTTCATCCTCCTTCGTCTCGTTTCGCTCTGTTTCACACTCCTTCGTTTTGTTTTGCTCTCTATCACCCTCCTTCGTCTCGTTTCGCTCTCTTTCACCCTCCTTCGTCTTGTTTCGCTCTCTTTCACCCTCCTTCTTCTCGTCTCGCTCTCTTTCACCCTTCTTCGTCTCGTTTCGCTCCCTTTCACCTTTCTTCGTCTCGTTTCGCTGTCTTTCACCCTCCTTCGTCTCGTTTCACTCTCTTTCACCCTCCGTCGTCTCGGTTCGCTCTCTTTCACCCTCCTTCCTCTCGTTTCGCTCTCTTTCACCCTCAATCATCTTGTTTCGGTCTCTTTCACCTCCCTTCGTCTCGTTTCGCACTCTTTGACACTCCTTCATCTCGTTTTGCTCTCTTTGACCCTCCTTCATCTCGTTTAGCTCTCTTTCATCCTCCTTCGTCTCGTTTCGCTCTGTATCACACTCCTTCGTCTCGTTTTGCTCTCTTTCACCCTCCTTCGTCTCGTTTTGCTCTCTTTCACCCTCCTTCGTCTTGTATCGCTCTGTTCCACACGCCTTCATCTCGTTTCGTCAAATTTCAACCTCCTTTGTCTCTTTTCGCTCTCTTTCACCCTCCTTCATCTCGTTTCGCTCTCTTTCACCCTCCTTCATCTCGCTTCGCTCCCTTTCACCCTCCTTCGTCTCGTTTCGCTCTCTTTCACCCTCCTTCCTCTCGTTTCCCTCTCTTTCACCCTCCATCGTCTCGTTTTGCTCTCTTTCACACTCCTTTGTTTCGTTTTGCTCTCTTTCACCCTCCATCGTCTCGTTTCGCTCTCTTTCACCCTCCTTCGTCTTGTTTCGCTCTCTTCCACCCACCTTCGTCTCGTTTCGCCCTCTTTCACCCTCCATCGTCTCGTTTCGCTCTCTTTCACCCTCCTTCGTCTCGTTTTACTCTCTTTCATCCTCCTTCATCTTGTTTTGCTCTCTTCCACCCACCTTCGTCTCGTTTCGCCCTCTTTCACCATCCATCGTCTCGTTTCGCTCTCTTTCACCCTCCTTCGTCTCGTTTTACTCTCTTTCACCCTCCTTCGTCTCGTTTCGCCCTCTTTCACCCTCCTTCATCTCGTTTCGCTCTCTTTGCCCCTCCCTCATCTCGTTTAGCTCCCTTTCATCCTCCTTCGTCTCGTTTCGCTCTGTTTCACACTCCTTCGTTTTGTTTTGCTCTCTATCACCCTCCTTCGTCTCGTTTCGCTCTCTTTCACCCTCCTTCGTCTTGTTTCGCTCTCTTTCACCCTCCTTCTTCTCGTCTCGCTCTCTTTCACCCTTCTTCGTCTCGTTTCGCTCCCTTTCACCTTTCTTCGTCTCGTTTCGCTCTCTTTCACCCTCCTTCGTCTCGTTTCACTCTCTTTCACCCTCCGTCGTCTCGGTTCGCTCTCTTTCACCCTCCTTCCTCTCGTTTCGCTCTCTTTCACCCTCAATCATCTTGTTTCGGTCTCTTTCACCCCCCTTCGTCTCGTTTCGCACTCTTTGACACTCCTTCATCTCGTTTTGCTCTCTTTGACCCTCCTTCATCTCGTTTAGCTCTCTTTCATCCTCCTTCGTCTCGTTTCGCTCTGTATCACACTCCTTCGTCTCGTTTTGCTCTCTTTCACCCTCCTTCGTCTCGTTTTGCTCTCTTTCACCCTCCTTCGTCTTGTATCGCTCTGTTCCACACGCCTTCATCTCGTTTCGTCAACTTTCAACCTCCTTTGTCTCTTTTCGCTCTCTTTCACCCTCCTTCATCTCGTTTCGCTCTCTTTCACCCTCCTTTATCTCGTTTCGCTCCCTTTCACCCTCCTTCATCTCGTTTCGCTCTCTTTCACCCTCCTTCATCTCGTTTCGCTCCCTTTCACCCTCCTTCGTCTCGTTTCGCTCTCTTTCACCCTCCTTCCTCTCGTTTCCCTCTCTTTCACCCTCCATCGTCTCGTTTCGCTCTCTTTCACACTCCTTTGTTTCGTTTTGCTCTCTTTCGCCCTCCATCGTCTCGTTTCGCTCTCTTTCACCCTCCTTCATCTTGTTTCGCTCTCTTCCACCCACCTTCGTCTCGTTTCGCCCTCTTTCACCCTCCATCGTCTTGTTTCGCTCTCTTTCACCCTCCTTCGTCTCGTTTTACTCTCTTTCACCCTCCTTCGTCTCGTTTCACCCTCTTTCACCCTCCTTCATCTCGTTTCGCTCTCTTTGCCCCTCCCTCTTCTCGTTTACCTCTCTTTCATCCTCCTTCGTCTCGTTTCGCTCTGTTTCACACACCTTCGTCTCGTTTTGCTCTCTATCACCCTCCTTCGTCTCGTTTCGCTCTCTTTCACCCTCCTTCGTCTTGTTTCGCTCTGTTCCACCAGCCTTCGTCTCGTTTCGCCCTCTTTCACCCTCCTTAGTCTCTTTTCGTTCTCTTTCACCCTCCTTCATCTCGTTTCGCTCTCTTTCACCCTCCTTCATCTCGTTTTGCTCCCTTTCACCCTCCTTCGTCTCGTTTCGCTCTCTTTCACCCTCCTTCCTCTCGTTTTGCTCTCTTTCACCCTCCTTCGTCTCGTTTTGCTCTCTTTCACCCTCCTTCGTCTCGTTTCGCTCTCTTTCACCCTCCTTCGTCTCGGCTCGCTTTCTTTCACCCTCCTTCCTCTCGTTTCACTCTCTTTCACCCTCCATCATCTTGTTTCTCTCTCTTTCACACTCCTTCGTCTCGTTTCGCCCTCTTTGACACTCCTTCATCTCGTTTCGCTCTCTTTGACCCTCCTTCATCTCGTTTAGCTCTCTTTCATCCTCCTTCGTCTCGTTTCGCTCTGTTTCACACTCCTTCGTCTCGTTTTGCTCTCTTTCACCCTCCTTCATTTCGTTTTGCTCTCTTTCACCCTCCTTCGTCTTGTTTCGCTCTGTTCCACCCGCCTTCATCTCGTTTCGTCAACTTTCAACCTCCTTTGTCTCTTTTCGCTCTCTTTCACCCTCCTTCATCTCGTTTCGCTCCCTTTCACCCTCCTTCGTCTCGTTTCGCTCTCTTTCACCCTCCTTCCTCTCGTTTCCCTCTCTTTCACCCTCCATCGTCTCGTTTCGCTCTCTTTCACACTCCTTCATTTCGTTTTGCTCTCTTTCACCCTCCATCGTCTCGTTTCGCACTCTTTCACCCTCCTTCATCTTGTTTTGCTCTCTTCCACCCACCTTCGTCTCGTTTCGCCCTCTTTCACACCATCCATCGTCTCGTTTCGCTCTCTTTCACCCTCCTTCGTCTCGTTTTACTCTCTTTCACCCTCCTTCGTCTCGTTTCGCCCTCTTTCACCCTCCTTCATCTCGTTTCGCTCTCTTTGCCCCTCCCTCATCTCGTTTAGCTCCCTTTCATCCTCCTTCGTCTCGTTTCGCTCTGTTTCACACTCCTTCGTTTTGTTTTGCTCTCTATCACCCTCCTTCGTCTCGTTTCGCTCTCTTTCACCCTCCTTCGTCTTGTTTCGCTCTCTTTCACCCTCCTTCTTCTCGTCTCGCTCTCTTTCACCCTTCTTCGTCTCGTTTCGCTCCCTTTCACCTTTCTTCGTCTCGTTTCGCTCTCTTTCACCCTCCTTCGTCTCGTTTCACTCTCTTTCACCCTCCGTCGTCTCGGTTCGCTCTCTTTCACCCTCCTTCCTCTCGTTTCGCTCTCTTTCACCCTCAATCATCTTGTTTCGGTCTCTTTCACCCCCCTTCGTCTCGTTTCGCACTCTTTGACACTCCTTCATCTCGTTTTGCTCTCTTTGACCCTCCT
Source organism: Scyliorhinus torazame (assembly GCF_047496885.1). Classification (NCBI taxonomy): domain Eukaryota; kingdom Metazoa; phylum Chordata; class Chondrichthyes; order Carcharhiniformes; family Scyliorhinidae; genus Scyliorhinus; species Scyliorhinus torazame. Next base: position 161,356 of record NW_027308023.1, on the reverse strand, counting down.
TCATCTCGTTTAGCTCTCTTTCATCCTCCTTCGTCTCGTTTCGCTCTGTATCACTCTCCTTCGTCTCGTTTTGCACTCTTTCACCCTCCTTCGTCTCGTTTTGCTCTCTTTCTCCCTCCTTCGTCTTGTATCGCTCTGTTCCACACGCCTTCATCTCGTTTCGTCAAATTTCAACCTCCTTTGTCTCTTTTCGCTCTCTTTCACCCTCCTTCCTCTCGTTTTGCTCTCTTTCACCCTCCTTCGTCTCGTTTTGCTCTCTTTCACCCTCCTTCGTCTCGTTTCGCTCTCTTTCACCCTCCTTCGTCTCGGCTCGCTTTCTTTCACCCTCCTTCCTCTCGTTTCACTCTCTTTCACCCTCCATCATCTTGTTTCTCTCTCTTTCACACTCCTTCGTCTCGTTTCGCCCTCTTTGACACTCCTTCATCTCGTTTCGCTCTCTTTGACCCTCCTTCATCTCGTTTAGCTCTCTTTCATCCTCCTTCGTCTCGTTTCGCTCTGTTTCACACTCCTTCGTCTCGTTTTGCTCTCTTTCACCCTCCTTCATTTCGTTTTGCTCTCTTTCACCCTCCTTCGTCTTGTTTCGCTCTGTTCCACCCGCCTTCATCTCGTTTCGTCAACTTTCAACCTCCTTTGTCTCTTTTCGCTCTCTTTCACCCTCCTTCATCTCGTTTCGCTCCCTTTCACCCTCCTTCGTCTCGTTTCGCTCTCTTTCACCCTCCTTCCTCTCGTTTCCCTCTCTTTCACCCTCCATCGTCTCGTTTCGCTCTCTTTCACACTCCTTCATTTCGTTTTGCTCTCTTTCACCCTCCATCGTCTCGTTTCGCACTCTTTCACCCTCCTTCATCTTGTTTTGCTCTCTTCCACCCACCTTCGTCTCGTTTCGCCCTCTTTCACACCATCCATCGTCTCGTTTCGCTCTCTTTCACCCTCCTTCGTCTCGTTTTACTCTCTTTCACCCTCCTTCGTCTCGTTTCGCCCTCTTTCACCCTCCTTCATCTCGTTTCGCTCTCTTTGCCCCTCCCTCATCTCGTTTAGCTCCCTTTCATCCTCCTTCGTCTCGTTTCGCTCTGTTTCACACTCCTTCGTTTTGTTTTGCTCTCTATCACCCTCCTTCGTCTCGTTTCGCTCTCTTTCACCCTCCTTCGTCTTGTTTCGCTCTCTTTCACCCTCCTTCTTCTCGTCTCGCTCTCTTTCACCCTTCTTCGTCTCGTTTCGCTCCCTTTCACCTTTCTTCGTCTCGTTTCGCTCTCTTTCACCCTCCTTCGTCTCGTTTCACTCTCTTTCACCCTCCGTCGTCTCGGTTCGCTCTCTTTCACCCTCCTTCCTCTCGTTTCGCTCTCTTTCACCCTCAATCATCTTGTTTCGGTCTCTTTCACCCCCCTTCGTCTCGTTTCGCACTCTTTGACACTCCTTCATCTCGTTTTGCTCTCTTTGACCCTCCTTCATCTCGTTTAGCTCTCTTTCATCCTCCTTCGTCTCGTTTCGCTCTGTATCACACTCCTTCGTCTCGTTTTGCTCTCTTTCACCCTCCTTCGTCTCGTTTTGCTCTCTTTCTCCCTCCTTCGTCTTGTATCGCTCTGTTCCACACGCCTTCATCTCGTTTCGTCAAATTTCAACCTCCTTTGTCTCTTTTCGCTCTCTTTCACCCTCCTTCGTCTCGTTTCGCTCCCTTTCACCCTCCTTCGTCTCGTTTCGCTCTCTTTCACCCTCCTTCCTCTCGTTTCCCTCTCTTTCACCCTCCATCGTCTCGTTTCGCTCTCTTTCACACTCCTTTGTTTCGTTTTGCTCTCTTTCACTCTCCATCGTCTCGTTTCGCTCTCTTTCACCCTCCTTCGTCTTGTTTCGCTCTCTTCCACCCACCTTCGTCTCGTTTCGCCCTCTTTCACCCTCCATCGTCTCGTTTCGCTCTCTTTCACCCTCCTTCGTCTCGTTTTACTCTCTTTCACCCTCCTTCGTCTCGTTTCAACCTCTTTCACCCTCCTTCATCTCGTTTCGCTCTCTTTGCCCCTCCCTCTTCTCGTTTACCTCTCTTTCATCCTCCTTCATCTTGTTTTGCTCTCTTCCACCCACCTTCGTCTCGTTTCGCCCTCTTTCACCATCCATCGTCTCGTTTCGCTCTCTTTCACCCTCCTTCGTCTCGTTTTACTCTCTTTCACCCTCCTTCGTCTCGTTTCGCCCTCTTTCACCCTCCTTCATCTCGTTTCGCTCTCTTTGCCCCTCCCTCATCTCGTTTAGCTCCCTTTCATCCTCCTTCGTCTCGTTTCGCTCTGTTTCACACTCCTTTGTTTTGTTTTGCTCTCTATCACCCTCCTTCGTCTCGTTTCGCTCTCTTTCACCCTCCTTCGTCTTGTTTCGCTCTCTTTCACCCTCCTTCTTCTCGTCTCGCTCTCTTTCACCCTTCTTCGTCTCGTTTCGCTCCCTTTCACCATTCTTCGTCTCGTTTCGCTCTCTTTCACCCTCCTTCGTCTCGTTTCACTCTCTTTCACCCTCCGTCGTCTCGGTTCGCTCTCTTTCACCCTCCTTCCTCTCGTTTCGCTCTCTTTCACCCTCAATTATCTTGTTTCGGTCTCTTTCACCCCCCTTCGTCTCGTTTCGCACTCTTTGACACTCCTTCATCTCGTTTTGCTCTCTTTGACCCTCCTTCATCTCGTTTAGCTCTCTTTCATCCTCCTTCGTCTCGTTTCGCTCTGTATCACACTCCTTCGTCTCGTTTTGCTCTCTTTCACCCTCCTTCGTCTCGTTTTGCTCTCTTTCACCCTCCTTCGTCTTGTATCGCTCTGTTCCACACGCCTTCATCTCGTTTCGTCAACTTTCAACCTCCTTTGTCTCTTTTCGCTCTCTTTCACCCTCCTTCATCTCGTTTCGCTCTCTTTCACCCTCCTTCATCTCGTTTCGCTCCCTTTCACCCTCCTTCGTCTCGTTTCGCTCTCTTTCACCCTCCTTCCTCTCGTTTCCCTCTCTTTCACCCTCCATCGTCTCGTTTCGCTCTCTTTCACACTCCTTTGTTTCGTTTTGCTCTCTTTCACCCTCCATCGTCTCGTTTCGCTCTCTTTCACCCTCCTTCATCTTGTTTCGCTCTCTTCCACCCACCTTCGTCTCGTTTCGCCCTCTTTCACCCTCCATCGTCTCGTTTCGCTCTCTTTCACCCTCCTTCGTCTCGTTTTACTCTCTTTCACCCTCCTTCGTCTCGTTTCACCCTCTTTCACCCTCCTTCATCTCGTTTCGCTCTCTTTCACCCTGCTTCATTTAGTTTCCCTCTATTTCACCCTCCTTTGTCTTGTTTCGATCTCTTTCACCCTCCATCGTCTCGTTTCGCTCTCTTTCACCCTCCTTCATCTCGTTTCGCTCTCTTTGACACTCCTTCATCTCGTTTAGCTCTCTTTCATCCTCCTTCGTCTCGTTTCGCTCTGTTTCACACTCCTTCGTCTCGTTTTGCTCTCTTTCACCCTCCTTCGTCTCGTTTTGCTCTCTTTCACCCTCTTTCGTCTTGTATCGCTCTGTTCCACACGCCTTCATCTCGGTTCGTCAACTTTCAACCTCCTTTGTCTCTTTTCGCTCTCGTTCACCCTCCTTCATCTCGTTTCGCTCTCTTTCACCCTCCTTCATCTCGTTTCGCTCCCTTTCACCCTCCTTCGTCTCGTTTCGCTCTCTTTCACCCTCCTTCCTCTCGTTTCCCTCTCTTTCACCCTCCATCGTCTCGTTTCGCTCTCTTTCACACTCCTTTGTTTCGTTTTGCTCTCTTTCACCCTCCATCGTCTCGTTTCGCTCTCTTTCACCCTCCTTCATCTTGTTTCGCTCTCTTCCACCCACCTTCGTCTCGTTTCGCCCTCTTTCACCCTCCATCGTCTCGTTTCGCTCTCTTTCACCCTCCTTCGTCTCGTTTTACTCTCTTTCACCCTCCTTCGTCTCGTTTCACCCTCTTTCACCCTCCTTCCTCTCGTTTCCCTCTCTTTCACCCTCCATCGTCTCGTTTCGCTCTCTTTCACACTCCTTTGTTTCGTTTTGCTCTCTTTCACCCTCCATCGTCTCGTTTCGCTCTCTTTCACCCTCCTTCATCTTGTTTCGCTCTCTTCCACCCACCTTCGTCTCGTTTCGCCCTCTTTCACCCTCCATCGTCTCGTTTCGCTCTCTTTCACCCTCCTTCGTCTCGTTTTACTCTCTTTCACCCTCCTTCGTCTCGTTTCACCCTCTTTCACCCTCCTTCATCTCGTTTCGCTCTCTTTCACCCTGCTTCATTTAGTTTCCCTCTATTTCACCCTCCTTTGTCTTGTTTCGATCTCTTTCACCCTCCATCGTCTCGTTTCGCTCTCTTTCACCCTCCTTCATCTTGTTTCGCTCTCTTCCACCCACCTTCGTCTCGTTTCGCCCTCTTTCACCCTCCATCGTCTCGTTTCGCTCTCTTTCACCCTCCTTCGTCTCGTTTTACTCTCTTTCACCCTCCTTCGTCTCGTTTCACCCTCTTTCACCCTCCTTCATCTCGTTTCGCTCTCTTTCACCCTGCTTCATTTAGTTTCCCTCTATTTCACCCTCCTTTGTCTTGTTTCGATCTCTTTCACCCACCTTCATCTCGTTTCGCTCTCTTTCACCCTCCATCGTCTCGTTTCGCTCTGTTTCACCCTCCTTCATCTCGTTTCGGTCTCTTTCACCCTCCTTCGTCTTGTTTCGGTCTCTTTCACCCTCCTTCGTCTCGGCCCGCTTTCTTTCACCCTCCTTCCTCTCGTTTCACTCTCTTTCACCCTCCATCATCTTGTTTCTCTCTCTTTCACACTCCTTCGTCTCGTTTCGCCCTCTTTGACACTCCTTCATCTCGTTTCGCTCTCTTTGACCCTCCTTCATCTCGTTTAGCTCTCTTTCATTCTCCTTCGTCTCGTTTCGCTCTGTTTCACACTCCTTCGTCTCGTTTTGCTCTCTTTCACCCTCCTTCATCTCGTTTTGCTCTCTTTCACCGTCCTTCGTCTTGTTTCGCTCTGTTCCACCCGCCTTCATCTCGTTTCGTCAACTTTCAACCTCCTTTGTCTCTTTTCGCTCTCTTTCACCCTCCTTCATCTCGTTTCGCTCCCTTTCACCCTCCTTCGTCTCGTTTCGCTCTCTTTCACCCTCCTTCCTCTCGTTTCCCTCTCTTTCACCCTCCATCATCTCGTTTCGCTCTCTTTCACACTCCTTCATTTCGTTTTCCTCTCTTTCACCCTCCATCGTCTCGTTTCGCACTCTTTCACCCTCCTTCATCTTGTTTTGCTCTCTTCCACCCACCTTCGTCTCGTTTCGCCCTCTTTCACCATCCATCGTCTCGTTTCGCTCTCTTTCACCCTCCTTCGTCTCGTATTACTCTCTTTCACCCTCCTTCGTCTCGTTTCGCCCTCTTTCACCCTCCTTCATCTCGTTTCGCTCTCTTTGCCCCTCCCTCATCTCGTTTAGCTCCCTTTCATCCTCCTTCGTCTCGTTTCGCTCTGTTTCACACTCCTTCGTCTCGTTTTGCTCTCTATCACCCTCCTTCGTCTCGTTTCGCTCTCTTTCACCCTCCTTCGTCTTGTTTCGCTCTCTTTCAATCTCCTTCTTCTCGTCTCGCTCTCTTTCACCCTTCTTCGTCTCGTTTCGCTCCCTTTCACCTTTCTTCGTCTCGTTTCGCTCTCTTTCACCCTCCTTCGTCTCGTTTCACTCTCTTTCACCCTCCGTCGTCTCGGTTCGCTCTCTTTCACCCTCAATCATCTTGTTTCGGTCTCTTTCACCCTCCTTCGTCTCGTTTCGCACTCTTTGACACTCCTTCATCTCGTTTTGCTCTCTTTGACACTCCTTCATCTCGTTTAGCTCTCTTTCATCCTCCTTCGTCTCGTTTCGCTCTGTTTCACACTCCTTCGTCTCGTTTTGCTCTCTTTCACCCTCCTTCGTCTCGTTTTGCTCTCTTTCACCCTCTTTCGTCTTGTATCGCTCTGTTCCACACGCCTTCATCTCGGTTCGTCAACTTTCAACCTCCTTTGTCTCTTTTCGCTCTCGTTCACCCTCCTTCATCTCGTTTCGCTCTCTTTCACCCTCCTTCATCTCGTTTCGCTCCCTTTCACCCTCCTTCGTCTCGTTTCGCTCTCTTTCACCCTCCTTCCTCTCGTTTCCCTCTCTTTCACCCTCCATCGTCTCGTTTCGCTCTCTTTCACACTCCTTTGTTTCGTTTTGCTCTCTTTCACCCTCCATCGTCTCGTTTCGCTCTCTTTCACCCTCCTTCATCTTGTTTCGCTCTCTTCCACCCACCTTCGTCTCGTTTCGCCCTCTTTCACCCTCCATCGTCTCGTTTCGCTCTCTTTCACCCTCCTTCGTCTCGTTTTACTCTCTTTCACCCTCCTTCGTCTCGTTTCACCCTCTTTCACCCTCCTTCATCTCGTTTCGCTCTCTTTGCCCCTCCCTCTTCTCGTTTACCTCTCTTTCATCCTCCTTCGTCTCGTTTCGCTCTGTTTCACACTCCTTCGTCTCATTTTGCTCTCTATCACCCTCCTTCGTCTCGTTTCGCTCTCTTTCACCCTCCTTCGTCTTGTTTCGCTCTGTTCCACCAGCCTTCGTCTCGTTTCGCCCTCTTTCACCCTCCTTAGTCTCTTTTCGTTCTTTTTCACCCTCCTTCATCTCGTTTCGCTCTCTTTCACCCTCCTTCATCTCGTTTTGCTCCCTTTCACCCTCCTTCGTCTCGTTTCGCTCTCTTTCACCCTCCTTCCTCTCGTTTCGCTCTCTTTCACCCTCCTTCGTCTCGTTTCGCTCTCTTTCACCCTTCTTCGTCTCGTTTCGCTCTCTTTCACCCTCCTTCGTCTCGGCTCGCTTTCTTTCACTCTCCTTCCTCTCGTTTCACTCTCTTTCACCCTCCATCATCTTGTTTCTCTCTCTTTCACACTCCTTCGTCTCGTTTCGCCCTCTTTGACACTCCTTCATCTCGTTTCGCTCTCTTTGACCCTCCTTCATCTCGTTTAGCTCTCTTTCATCCTCCTTCGTCTCGTTTCGCTCTGTTTCACACTCCTTCGTCTCGTTTTGCTCTCTTTCACCCTCCTTCATCTCGTTTTGCTCTCTTTCACCCTCCTTCGTCTTGTTTCGCTCTGTTCCACCCGCCTTCATCTCGTTTCGTCAACTTTCAACCTCCTTTGTCTCTTTTCGCTCTCTTTCACCCTCCTTCATCTCGTTTCGCTCCCTTTCACCCTCCTTCGTCTCGTTTCGCTCTCTTTCACCCTCCTTCCTCTCGTTTCCCTCTCTTTCACCCTCCATCGTCTCGTTTCGCTCTCTTTCACACTCCTTCATTTCGTTTTGCTCTCTTTCACCCTCCATCGTCTCGTTTCGCACTCTTTCACCCTCCTTCATCGTGTTTTGCTCTCTTCCACCCACCTTCGTCTCGTTTCGCCCTCTTTCACCATCCATCGTCTCGTTTCGCTCTCTTTAACCCTCCTTCGTCTCGTTTTACTCTCTTTCACCCTCCTTCGTCTCGTTTCGCCCTCTTTCACCCTCCTTCATCTCGTTTCGCTCTCTTTGCCCCTCCCTCATCTCGTTTAGCTCCCTTTCATCCTCCTTCGTCTCGTTTCGCTCTGTTTCACACTCCTTCGTTTTGTTTTGCTCTCTATCACCCTCCTTCGTCTCGTTTCGCTCTCTTTCACCCTCCTTCGTCTTGTTTCGCTCTCTTTCACCCTCCTTCTTCTCGTCTCGCTCTCTTTCACCCTTCTTCGTCTCGTTTCGCTCCCTTTCACTTTTCTTCGTCTCGTTTTGCTCTCTTTCACCCTCCTTCGTCTCGTTTCACTCTCTTTCACCCTCCGTCGTCTCGGTTCGCTCTCTTTCACCCTCCTTCCTCTCGTTTCGCTCTCTTTCACCCTCAATCATCTTGTTTCGGTCTCTTTCACCCCCCTTCGTCTCGTTTCGCACTCTTTGACACTCCTTCATCTCGTTTTGCTCTCTTTGACCCTCCTTCATCTCGTTTAGCTCTCTTTCATCCTCCTTCGTCTCGTTTCGCTCTGTATCACACTCCTTCGTCTCGTTTTGCTCTCTTTCACCCTCCTTCGTCTCGTTTTGCTCTCTTTCACCCTGCTTCGTCTTGTATCGCTCTGTTCCACACGCCTTCATCTCGTTTCGTCAACTTTCAACCTCCTTTGTCTCTTTTCGCTCTCTTTCACCCTCCTTCATCTCGTTTCGCTCTCTTTCACCCTCCTTCATCTCGTTTCGCTCCCTTTCACCCTCCTTCGTCTCGTTTCGCTCTCTTTCACCCTCCTTCCTCTCGTTTCCCTCTCTTTCACCCTCCATCGTCTCGTTTCGCTCTCTTTCACACTCCTTTGTTTCGTTTTGCTCTCTTTCACCCTCCATCGTCTCGTTTCGCTCTCTTTCACCCTCCTTCATCTTGTTTCGCTCTCTTCCACCCACCTTCGTCTCGTTTCGCCCTCTTTCACCCTCCATCGTCTCGTTTCGCTCTCTTTCACCCTCCTTCGTCTCGTTTTACTCTCTTTCACCCTCCTTCGTCTCGTTTCACCCTCTTTCACCCTCCTTCATCTCGTTTCGCTCTCTTTCACCCTGCTTCATTTAGTTTCCCTCTATTTCACCCTCCTTTGTCTTGTTTCGATCTCTTTCACCCATCTTCATCTCGTTTCGCTCTCTTTCACCCTCCATCGTCTCGTTTCGCTTTCTTTCACCCTCCTTCCTCTCGTTTCACTCTCTTTCACCCTCCATCATCTTGTTTCTCTCTCTTTCACACTCCTTCGTCTCGTTTCGCCCTCTTTGACACTCCTTCATCTCGTTTCGCTCTCTTTGACCCTCCTTCATCTCGTTTAGCTCTCTTTCATTCTCCTTCGTCTCGTTTCGCTCTGTTTGCCACTCCTTCGTCTCGTTTTGCTCTCTTTCACCATCCTTCATCTCGTTTTGCTCTCTTTCACCGTCCTTCGTCTTGTTTCGCTCTGTTCCACCCGCCTTCATCTCGTTTCGTCAACTTTCAACCTCCTTTGTCTCTTTTCGCTCTCTTTCACCCTCCTTCATCTCGTTTCGCTCCCTTTCACCCTCCTTCGTCTCGTTTCGCTCTCTTTCACCCTCCTTCCTCTCGTTTCCCTCTCTTTCACCCTCCATCATCTCGTTTCGCTCTCTTTCACACTCCTTCATTTCGTTTTCTTCTCTTTCACCCTCCATCAACTCGTTTCGCACTCTTTCACCCTCCTTCATCTTGTTTTGCTCTCTTCCACCCACCTTCGTCTCGTTTCGCCCTCTTTCACCATCCATCGTCTCGTTTCGCTCTCTTTCACCCTCCTTCGTCTCGTTTTACTCTCTTTCACCCTCCTTCGTCTCGTTTCGCCCTCTTTCACCCTCCTTCATCTCGTTTCGCTCTCTTTGCCCCTCCCTCATCTCGTTTAGCTCCCTTTCATCCTCCTTCGTCTCGTTTCGCTCTGTTTCACACTCCTTCGTTTTGTTTTGCTCTCTATCACCCTCCTTTGTCTCGTTTCGCTCTCTTTCACCCTCCTTCGTCTTGTTTCGCTCTCTTTCAATCTCCTTCTTCTCGTCTCGCTCTCTTTCACCCTTCTTCGTCTCGTTTCGCTCCCTTTCACCTTTCTTCGTCTCGTTTCGCTCTCTTTCACCCTCCTTCGTCTCGTTTCACTCTCTTTCACCCTCCGTCGTCTCGGTTCGCTCTCTTTCACCCTCCTTCCTCTCGTTTCGCTCTCTTTCACCCCCAATCATCTTGTTTCGGTCTCTTTCACCCTCCTTCGTCTCGTTTCGCACTCTTTGACATTCCTTCATCTCGTTTTGCTCTCTTTGACCCTCCTTCATCTCATTTAGCTCTCTTTCATCCTCCTTCGTCTCGTTTCGCTCTGTTTCACACTCCTTCGTCTCGTTTTGCTCTCTTTCACCCTCCTTCGTCTCGTTTTGCTCTCTTTCACCCTCTTTCGTCTTGTATCGCTCTGTTCCACACGCCTTCATCTCGTTTCGTCAACTTTCACCCTCCTTTGTCTCTTTTCGCTCTCTTTCACCCTCCTTCATCTCGTTTCGCTCTCTTTCACCCTCCTTCATCTCGTTTCGCTCCCTTTCACCCTCCATCGTCTCGTTTCGCTCTCTTTCACACTCCTTTGTTTCGTTTTGCTCTCTTTCACCCTCCATCGTCTCGTTTCGCTCTCTTTCACCCTCCTTCATCTTGTTTCGCTCTCTTCCACCCACCTTCGTCTCGTTTCGCCCTCTTTCACCCTCCATCGTCTCGTTTCGCTCTCTTTCACCCTCCTTCGTCTCGTTTTACTCTCTTTCACCCTCCTTCGTCTCGTTTCACCCTCTTTCACCCTCCTTCATCTCGTTTCGCTCTCTTTGCCCCTCCCTCTTCTCGTTTACCTCTCTTTCATCCTCCTTCGTCTCGTTTCGCTCTGTTTCACACTCCTTCGTCTCGTTTTGCTCTCTATCACCCTCCTTCGTCTCGTTTCGCTCTCTTTCACCCTCCTTCGTCTTGTTTCGCTCTGTTCCACCAGCCTTCGTCTCGTTTCGCCCTCTTTCACCCTCCTTAGTCTCTTTTCGTTCTTTTTCACCCTCCTTCATCTCGTTTCGCTCTCTTTCACCCTCCTTCATCTCGTTTTGCTCCCTTTCACCCTCCTTCGTCTCGTTTCGCTCTCTTTCACCCTCCTTCCTCTCGTTTCGCTCTCTTTCACCCTCCTTCGTCTCGTTTCGCTCTCTTTCACCCTTCTTCGTCTCGTTTCGCTCTCTTTCACCCTCCTTCGTCTCGGCTCGCTTTCTTTCACTCTCCTTCCTCTCGTTTCACTCTCTTTCACCCTCCATCATCTTGTTTCTCTCTCTTTCACACTCCTTCGTCTCGTTTCGCTCTCTTTGACCCTCCTTCATCTCGTTTAGCTCTCTTTCATCCTCCTTCGTCTCGTTTCGCTCTGTTTCACACTCCTTCGTCTCGTTTTGCTCTCTTTCAACCTCCTTCATCTCGTTTTGCTCTCTTTCACCCTCCTTCGTCTTGTTTCGCTCTGTTCCACCCGCCTTCATCTCGTTTCGTCAACTTTCAACCTCCTTTGTCTCTTTTCGCTCTCTTTCACCCTCCTTCATCTCGTTTCGCTCCCTTTCACCCTCCTTCGTCTCGTTTCGCTCTCTTTCACCCTCCTTCCTCTCGTTTCCCTGTCTTTCACCCTCCATCGTCTCGTTTCGCTCTCTTTCACACTCCTTCATTTCGTTTTGCTCTCTTTCACCCTCCATCGTCTCGTTTCGCACTCTTTCACCCTCCTTCTTCTTGTTTTGCTCTCTTCCACCCACCTTCGTCTCGTTTCGCCCTCTTTCACCATCCATCGTCTCGTTTCGCTCTCTTTCACCCTCCTTCGTCTCGTTTTACTCTCTTTCACCCTCCTTCGTCTCGTTTCGCCCTCTTTCACCCTCCTTCATCTCGTTTCGCTCTCTTTGCCCCTCCCTCATCTCGTTTAGCTCCCTTTCATCCTCCTTCGTCTCGTTTCGCTCTGTTTCACACTCCTTCGTTTTGTTTTGCTCTCTATCACCCTCCTTCGTCTCGTTTCGCTCTCTTTCACCCTCCTTCGTCTTGTTTCGCTCTCTTTCACCCTCCTTCTTCTCGTCTCGCTCTCTTTCACCCTTCTTCGTCTCGTTTCGCTCCCTTTCACCTTTCTTCGTCTCGTTTCGCTCTCTTTCACCCTCCTTCGTCTCGTTTCACTCTCTTTCACCCTCCGTCGTCTCGGTTCACTCTCTTTCACCCTCCTTCCTCTCGTTTCGCTCTCTTTCACCCTCAATCATCTTGTTTCGGTCTCTTTCACCCTCCTTCGTCTCGTTTCGCACTCTTTGACACTCCTTCATCTCGTTTTGCTCTCTTTGACCCTCCTTCATCTCGTTTAGCTCTCTTTCATCCTCCTTCGTCTCGTTTCGCTCTGTTTCACACTCCTTCGTCTCGTTTTGCTCTCTTTCACCCTCCTTCGTCTTGTTTCGCTCTCTTTCACCCTCCTTCGTCTTGTTTCGCTCTGTTCCACCCGCTTTTCTCTCGTTTCGTCCTCTTTCACCCTCCTTTGTCTCTTTTCGCTCTCTTTCACCCTCCTTCATCTCGTTTCGCACTCTTTCACCCTCCTTCATCTCGTTTCGCTCCCTTTCACCCTCCTTCGTCTCGTTTCGCTCTCTTTCACCCTCCTTCCTCTCGTTTCCCTCTCTTTCACCCTCCATTGTCTCGTTTCGCTCTCTTTCACACTCCTTTGTTTCGTTTTGCTCTCTTTCACCCTCCATCGTCTCGTTTCGCTCTCTTTCACCCTCCTTCATCTTGTTTCGCTCTCTTCCACCCACCTTCGTCTCGTTTCGCCCTCTTTCACCCTCCATCGTCTCGTTTCGCTCTCTTTCACCCTCCTTCGTCTCGTTTTACTCTCTTTCACCCTCCTTCGTCTCGTTTCACCCTCTTTCACCCTACTTCATCTCGTTTCGCTCTCTTTGCCCCTCCCTCTTCTCGTTTACCTCTCTTTCATCCTCCTTCGTCTCGTTTCGCTCTGTTTCACACTCCTTCGTCTCGTTTTGCTCTCTATCACCCTCCTTCGTCTCCTTTCGCTCTCTTTCACCCTCCTTCGTCTTGTTTCGCTCTGTTCCACCAGCCTTCATCTCGTTTCGCCCTCTTTCACCCTCCTTAGTCTCTTTTCGTTCTCTTTCACCCTCCTTCATCTCGTTTCGCTCCCTTTCACCCTCCTTCATCTCGTTTTGCTCCCTTTCACCCTCCTTCATCTCGTTTCGCTCTCTTTCACCCTCCTTCCTCTCGTTTCGCTCTCTTTCACACTCCATCGTCTCGTTTCGCTCTCTTTCACACTCCTTTGTCTCGTTTTGCTCTCTTTCACCCTCCTTCGTCTCGTTTCGCTCTCTTTCATCCTCCTTCGTCTTCTTTCGCTCTGTTCCACCCGCCTTCGTCTCATTTCGCCCTCTTTCACCCTCCTTCGTCTCGTTTCGCTCTCTTCCACCCTCCTTCATTTAGTTTCCCTCTATTTCACCCTCCTTTGTCTTGTTTCGATCTCTTTCACCCACCTTCATCTCGTTTCGCTCTCTTTCACCCTCCATCGTCTCGTTTCGCTCTGTTTCACCCTCCTTCATCTCGTTTCGGTCTCTTTCACCCTCCTTCGTCTTGTTTCGGTCTCTTTCACCCTTCTTCGTCTCGTTCCACTCTCTTTCACCCTCCTTTGACTCCTTTCGCTCTCTTTCACCCTCCTTCATCTCGTATCGCTCTCTTTCACCCTCCTTCTCGTTTCGCTCTCTTTCACCCTCCTTCGTCTCATTTCGCTCCCTTTCACCTTTCTTCATCTCGTTTCGCTCTCTTTCACCCTCCTTCGTCTCGTTGCGCTCTCTTTCACCCTCCTTCGTCTCGTTTCGCTCTCTTTCACCCTCCTTCATCTCGGCTCGCTCTCTTTCACCCTCCTTCCTATCGTTTCACTCTCTTTCACCCTCCATCAACTTGTTTCGCTCTCTTTCACCCTCCTTCGTCTCGTTTCGCCCTCTTTGACACTCCTTCATCTCGTTTCTCTCTCTTTGACCCTCCTTCATCTCGTTTAGCTCTCTTTCATCCTCCTTCATCTTGTTTCGCTCTCTTTCACCCTCCCTCGTCTCGTTTCGCTCCCTTTCACCTTTCTTCGTCTCGTTTCGCTCTCTTTCACCCTCCTTCGTCTCGTTTCGCTCTCTTTCTCCCTCCTTCGTCTCGTTTTGCTCTCTTTCACCCTCCCTCATCTCGGCTCGCTCTCTTTCACCCTCCTTCCTCTCGTTTCACTCTCTTTCACCCTCCATCATCTTGTTTCGCTCTCTTTCACCCTCCTTCGTCTCGTTTCGCCCTCTTTGACACTCCTTCATCTCGTTTCGCTCTCTTTGACCCTCCTTCATCTCGTTTAGCTCTCTTTCATCCTCCTTCGTCTCGTTTTGCTCTCTTTCACCCTCCTTCGTCTTCTTTCGCTCTGTTCCACCCGCCTTCGTCTCATTTCGCCCTCTTTCACCCTCCTTCATCTCGTTTCGCTCTCTTCCACCCCCCTTCATTTAGTTTCCCTCTATTTCACCCTCCTTTGTCTTGTTTCGATCTCTTTCACCCACCTTCATCTCGTTTCGCTCTCTTTCACCCTCCATCGTCTCGTTTCGCTCTGTTTCACCCTCCTTCATCTCGTTTCGGTCTCTTTCACCCTCCTTCGTCTTGTTTCGGTCTCTTTCACCCTTCTTCGTCTCGTTCCACTCTCTTTCACCCTCCTTCGACTCCTTTCGCTCTCTTTCACCCTCTTTCATCTCGTTTCGCTCTCTTTCACCCTCCTTCTCGTTTCGCTCTCTTTCACCCTCCTTCGTCTCATTTCGCTCCCTTTCACCTTTCTTCATCTCGTTTCGCTCTCTTTCACCCTCCTTCGTCTCGTTTCGCTCTCTTTCACCCTCCTTCGTCTCGTTTCGCTCTCTTTCACCCTCCTTCATCTCGGCTCGCTCTCTTTCACCCTCCTTCCTATCGTTTCACTCTCTTTCACCCTCCATCAACTTGTTTCGCTCTCTTTCACCCTCCTTCGTCTCGTTTCGCCCTCTTTGACACTCCTTCATCTCGTTTCTCTCTCTTTGACCCTCCTTCATCTCGTTTAGCTCTCTTTCATCCTCCTTCATCTTGTTTCGCTCTCTTTCACCCTCCTTCGTCTCGTTTCGCTCCCTTTCACCTTTCATCGTCTCGTTTCGCTCTCTTTCACCCTCCTTCGTCTCGTTTCGCTCTCTTTCTCCCTCCTTCGTCTCGTTTTGCTCTCTTTCAGCCTCCCTCGTCTCGGCTCGCTCTCTTTCACCCTCCTTCCTCTCGTTTCACTCTCTTTCACCCTCCATCATCTTGTTTCGCTCTCTTTCACCCTCCTTCGTCACGTTTCGCCCTCTTTGACACTCCTTCATCTCGTTTCGCTCTCTTTGACCCTCCTTCATCTCGTTTAGCTCTCTTTCATCCTCCTTCGTCTCGTTTTGCTCTCTTTCACCCTCCTTCGTCTTGTTTCGCTCTGTTCCACCCGCCTTTGTCTCGTTTCGTCAACTTTCAACGTCCTTTGTCTCTTTTCGCTCTCTTTCACCCTCCGTCATCTCGTCTGTCTCTCTTTCACCCTCCTTCATCTCGTTTTGCTCCCTTTCACCCTCCTTCGTCTCGTTTCGCTCTCTTTCAACCTCCTTCGACTCCTTTCGCTCTCTTTCACCCTCCTTCGTCTCGTTTCGCTCTCTTTCACCCTCCTTCTTCTCGTCTCGCTCTCTTTCACCCTTCTTCGTCTCGTTTCACTCCCTTTCACCTTTCTTCGTCTCGTTTCGCTCTCTTTCACCCTCCTTCATCTCGTTTCGCTCTCTTTCACCCTCCTTCATCTCGTTTCACTCTCTTTCACCCTCCGTCGTCTCGGTTCGCTCTCTTTCACCCTCCTTCCTCTCGTTTCGCTCTCTTTCACCCTCAATCATCTTGTTTCGGTCTCTTTCACCCTCCTTCGTCTCGTTTCGCACTCTTTGACACTCCTTCATCTCGTTTTGCTCTCTTTGACCCTCTTTCATCTCGTTTAGCTCTCTTTCATCCTCCTTCGTCTCGTTTCGCTCTGTTTCACACTCCTTCGACTCGTTTTGCTCTCTTTCACCCTCCTTCGTCTCGTTTTGCTCTCTTTCACCCTCCTTCGTCTTGTATCGCTCTGTTCCACACGCCTTCATCTCGTTTCATCAACTTTCAACCTCCTTTGTCTCTTTTCGCTCTCTTTCACCCTCCTTCATCTCGTTTTGCTCCCTTTCACCCTCCTTCATCTCGTTTCGCTCCCTTTCACCCTCCTTCGTCTCGTTTCGCTCTCTTTCACCCTCCTTCCTCTCGTTTCCCTCTCTTTCACCCTCCATCGTCTCGTTTCGGTCTCTTTCACCCTCCTTTGTCTCTATTCGGTCTCTTTCACCCTCCTTCGTCTCGTTCCACTCTCTTTCACCCTCCTTCGACTCCTTTCGCTCTCTTACACCCTCCTTCATCTCGTTTTGCTCTCTTTCACCCTCCTTCTTCTCGTTTCGCTCTCTTTCACCCTCCTTCGTCTCGTTTCGGTCTCTTTCACCCTCCTTCGTCTCGTTTCGGTCTCTTTCACCCTCCTTCGTCTCGTTCCACTCTCTTTCACCCTCCTTCGACTCCTTTCGCTCTCTTTCACCCTCCTTCATCTCGTTTTGCTCTCTTTCACCCTCCTTCTTCTCGTTTCGCTCTCTTTCACCCTCCTTCGCCTTGTTTCGCTCCCTTTCACCTTTCTTCATCTCGTTTTGCTCTCTTTCACCCTCCTTCGTCTCGTTTCGATCTCTTTCTCCCTCCTTCATCTCGTTTCGCTCTCTTTCACCCTCCTTCATCTCGTTTCGCTCTTTTTCCCCCCCCTTCGTCTCGTTTCGCTCCCTTTCACCTTTCTTCGTCTAGTTTCGCTCTCTTTCACCCTCCTTCGTCTCGTTTCGCTCTCTTTCACCCTCCTTCGTCTCGTTTCGCTCTCTTTCACCCTCCTTCGTCTCGGCTCGCTTTCTTTCACCCTCCTTCCTCTCGTTTCACTCTCTTTCACCCTCCATCATCTTGTTTCTCTCTCTTTCACACTCCTTCGTCTCGTTTCGCCCTCTTTGACACTCCTTCATCCCGTTTCGCTCTCTTTGACCCTCTTTCATCTCGTTTAGCTCTCTTTCATCCTCCTTCGTCTCGTTTCGCTCTGTTTCACACTCCTTCGTCTCGTTTTGCTCTCTTTCACCCTCCTTCATCTCGTTTTGCTCTCTTTCACCCTCCTTCGTCTTGTTTCGCTCTGTTCCACCCGCCTTCATCTCGTTTCGTCAACTTTCAACCTCCTTTGTCTCTTTTCGCTCTCTTTCACCCTCCTTCATCTCGTTTCGCTCCCTTTCACCCTCCTTCGTCTCGTTTCGCTCTCTTTCACCCTCCTTCCTCTCGTTTCCCTCTCTTTCACCCTCCATCGTCTCGTTTCGCTCTCTTTCACACTCCTTCATTTCGCTTTGCTCTCTTTCACCCTCCATCGTCTCGTTTCGCACTCTTTCACCCTCCTTCATCTTGTTTTGCTCTCTTCCACCCACCTTCATCTCGTTTCGCCCTCTTTCACCATCCATCGTCTCGTTTCGCTCTCTTTCACCCTCCTTCGTCTCGTTTTACTCTCTTTCACCCTCCTTCGTCTCGTTTCGCCCTCTTTCACCCTCCTTCATCTCGTTTCGCTCTCTTTGCCCCTCCCTCATCTCGTTTAGCTCCCTTTCATCCTCCTTCGTCTCGTTTCGCTCTGTTTCACACTCCTTCGTTTTGTTTTGCTCTCTATCACCCTCCTTCGTCTCGTTTCGCTCTCTTTCACCCTCCTTCGTCTTGTTTCGCTCTCTTTCACCCTCCTTCTTCTCGTCTCGCTCTCTTTCACCCTTCTTCGTCTCGTTTCGCTCCCTTTCACCTTTCTTCGTCTCGTTTCGCTCTCTTTCACCCTCCTTCGTCTCGTTTCACTCTCTTTCACCCTCCGTCGTCTCGGTTCGCTCTCTTTCACCCTCCTTCCTCTCGTTTCGCTCTCTTTCACCCTCAATCATCTTGTTTCGGTCTCTTTCACCCTCCTTCGTCTCGTTTCACACTCTTTGACACTCCTTCATCTCGTTTTGCTCTCTTTGACCCTCCTTCATCTCGTTTAGCTCTCTTCCATCCTCCTTCGTCTCGTTTCGCTCTGTTTCACACTCCTTCGTCTCGTTTTGCTCTCTTTCACCCTCCTTCGTCTCGTTTTGCTCTCTTTCACCCTCCTTCGTCTTGTATCGCTCTGTTCCACACGCCTTCATCTCGTTTATTCAACTTTCAACCTCCTTTGTCTATTTTCGCTCTCTTTCACCCTCCTTCATCTCGTTTAGCTATCTTTCACCCTCCTTCATCTCGTTTCCCTCTCTTTCACCCTCCTTCATCTTGTTTCGCTCTCTTCCACCCACCTTCGTCTCGTTTTGCCCTCTTTCACCCTCCATCGTCTCGTTTCGCTCTCTTTCACCCTCCTTCGTCTCGTTTTACTCTCTTTCACCCTCCTTCGTCTCGTTTCACCCTCTTTCACCCTCCTTCATCTCGTTTCGCTCTCTTTGCCCCTCCCTCTTCTCGTTTACCTCTCTCTCATCCTCCTTCGTCTCGTTTCGCTCTGTTTCACACTCCTTCGTCTCGTTTTGCTCTCTATCACTCTCCTTCGTCTCGTTTCGCTCTCTTTCACCCTCCTTCGTCTTGTTTCGCTCTGTTCCACCAGCCTTCGTCTCGTTTCGCCCTCTTTCACCCTCCTTAGTCTCTTTTCGTTCTCTTTCACCCTCCTTCATCTCGTTTCGCTCTCTTTCACCCTCCTTCATCTCGTTTTGCTCCCTTTCACCCTCCTTCGTTTTGTTTTGCTCTCTATCACCCTCCTTCGTCTCGTTTCGCTCTCTTTCACCCTCCTTCATCTCGGCTCGCTCTCTTTCACCCTCCTTCCTATCGTTTCACTCTCTTTCACCCTCCATCAACTTGTTTCGCTCTCTTTCACCCTCCTTCGTCTCGTTTCGCCCTCTTTGACACTCCTTCATCTCGTTTCTCTCTCTTTGACCCTCCTTCATCTCGTTTAGCTCTCTTTCATCCTCCTTCATCTTGTTTCGCTCTCTTTCACCCTCCTTCGTCTCGTTTCGCTCCCTTTCACCTTTCATCGTCTCGTTTCGCTCTCTTTCACCCTCCTTCGTCTCGTTTCGCTCTCTTTCTCCCTCCTTCGTCTCGTTTTGCTCTCTTTCAGCCTCCCTCGTCTCGGCTCGCTCTCTTTCACCCTCCTTCCTCTCGTTTCACTCTCTTTCACCCTCCATCATCTTGTTTCGCTCTCTTTCACCCTCCTTCGTCACGTTTCGCCCTCTTTGACACTCCTTCATCTCGTTTCGCTCTCTTTGACCCTCCTTCATCTCGTTTAGCTCTCTTTCATCCTCCTTCGTCTCGTTTTGCTCTCTTTCACCCTCCTTCGTCTTGTTTCGCTCTGTTCCACCCGCCTTTGTCTCGTTTCGTCAACTTTCAACGTCCTTTGTCTCTTTTCGCTCTCTTTCACCCTCCGTCATCTCGTCTGTCTCTCTTTCACCCTCCTTCATCTCGTTTTGCTCCCTTTCACCCTCCTTCGTCTCGTTTCGCTCTCTTTCAACCTCCTTCGACTCCTTTCGCTCTCTTTCACCCTCCTTCGTCTCGTTTCGCTCTCTTTCACCCTCCTTCTTCTCGTCTCGCTCTCTTTCACCCTCCTTCATCTCGTTTCACTCTCTTTCACCCTCCGTCGTCTCGGTTCGCTCTCTTTCACCCTCCTTCCTCTCGTTTCGCTCTCTTTCACCCTCAATCATCTTGTTTCGGTCTCTTTCACCCTCCTTCGTCTCGTTTCGCACTCTTTGACACTCCTTCATCTCGTTTTGCTCTCTTTGACCCTCTTTCATCTCGTTTAGCTCTCTTTCATCCTCCTTCGTCTCGTTTCGCTCTGTTTCACACTCCTTCGACTCGTTTTGCTCTCTTTCACCCTCCTTCGTCTCGTTTTGCTCTCTTTCACCCTCCTTCGTCTTGTATCGCTCTGTTCCACACGCCTTCATCTCGTTTCATCAACTTTCAACCTCCTTTGTCTCTTTTCGCTCTCTTTCACCCTCCTTCATCTCGTTTTGCTCCCTTTCACCCTCCTTCATCTCGTTTCGCTCCCTTTCACCCTCCTTCATCTCGTTTCGCTCTCTTTCACCCTCCTTCCTCTCGTTTCCCTCTCTTTCACCCTCCATCGTCTCGTTTCGGTCTCTTTCACCCTCCTTTGTCTCTTTTCGGTCTCTTTCACCCTCCTTCGTCTCGTTCCACTCTCTTTCACCCTCCTTCGACTCCTTTCGCTCTCTTACACCCTCCTTCATCTCGTTTTGCTCTCTTTCACCCTCCTTCTTCTCGTTTCGCTCTCTTTCACCCTCCTTTGTCTCGTTTCGGTCTCTTTCACCCTCCTTCGTCTCGTTTCGGTCTCTTTCACCCTCCTTCGTCTCGTTCCACTCTCTTTCACCCTCCTTCGACTCCTTTCGCTCTCTTTCACCCTCCTTCATCTCGTTTTGCTCTCTTTCACCCTCCTTCTTCTCGTTTCGCTCTCTTTCACCCTCCTTCGCCTTGTTTCGCTCCCTTTCACCTTTCTTCGTCTAGTTTCGCTCTCTTTCACCCTCCTTCGTCTCGTTTCGCTCTCTTTCACCCTCCTTCGTCTCGTTTCGCTCTCTTTCACCCTCCTTCGTCTCGGCTCGCTTTCTTTCACCCTCCTTCCTCTCGTTTCACTCTCTTTCACCCTCCATCATCTTGTTTCTCTCTCTTTCACACTCCTTCGTCTCGTTTCGCCCTCTTTGACACTCCTTCATCCCGTTTCACTCTCTTTGACCCTCTTTCATCTCGTTTAGCTCTCTTTCATCCTCCTTCGTCTCGTTTCGCTCTGTTTCACACTCCTTCGTCTCGTTTTGCTCTCTTTCACCCTCCTTCATCTCGTTTTGCTCTCTTTCACCCTCCTTCGTCTTGTTTCGCTCTGTTCCACCCGCCTTCATCTCGTTTCGTCAACTTTCAACCTCCTTTGTCTCTTTTCGCTCTCTTTCACCCTCCTTCATCTCGTTTCGCTCCCTTTCACCCTCCTTCGTATCGTTTCGCTCTCTTTCACCCTCCTTCCTCTCGTTTCCCTCTCTTTCACCCTCCATCGTCTCGTTTCGCTCTCTTTCACACTCCTTCATTTCGTTTTGCTCTCTTTCACCCTCCATCGTCTCGTTTCGCACTCTTTCACCCTCCTTCATCTTGTTTTGCTCTCTTCCACCCACCTTCATCTCGTTTCGCCCTCTTTCACCATCCATCGTCTCGTTTCGCTCTCTTTCACCCTCCTTCGTCTCGTTTTACTCTCTTTCACCCTCCTTCGTCTCGTTTCGCCCTCTTTCACCCTCCTTCATCTCGTTTCGCTCTCTTTGCCCCTCCCTCATCTCGTTTAGCTCCCTTTCATCCTCCTTCGTCTCGTTTCGCTCTGTTTCACACTCCTTCGTTTTGTTTTGCTCTCTATCACCCTCCTTCGTCTCGTTTCGCTCTCTTTCACCCTCCTTCGTCTTGTTTCGCTCTCTTTCACCCTCCTTCTTCTCGTCTCGCTCTCTTTCACCCTTCTTCGTCTCGTTTCGCTCCCTTTCACCTTTCTTCGTCTCGTTTCGCTCTCTTTCACCCTCCTTCGTCTCGTTTCACTCTCTTTCACCCTCCGTCGTCTCGGTTCGCTCTCTTTCACCCTCCTTCCTCTCGTTTCGCTCTCTTTCACCCTCAATCATCTTGTTTCGGTCTCTTTCACCCTCCTTCGTCTCGTTTCACACTCTTTGACACTCCTTCATCTCGTTTTGCTCTCTTTGACCCTCCTTCATCTCGTTTAGCTCTCTTCCATCCTCCTTCGTCTCGTTTCGCTCTGTTTCACACTCCTTCGTCTCGTTTTGCTCTCTTTCACCCTCCTTCGTCTCGTTTTGCTCTCTTTCACCCTCCTTCGTCTTGTATCGCTCTGTTCCACACGCCTTCATCTCGTTTATTCAACTTTCAACCTCCTTTGTCTATTTTCGCTCTCTTTCACCCTCCTTCATCTCGTTTAGCTATCTTTCACCCTCCTTCATCTCGTTTCCCTCTCTTTCACCCTCCTTCATCTTGTTTCGCTCTCTTCCACCCACCTTCGTCTCGTTTTGCCCTCTTTCACCCTCCATCGTCTCGTTTCGCTCTCTTTCACCCTCCTTCGTCTCGTTTTACTCTCTTTCACCCTCCTTCGTCTCGTTTCACCCTCTTTCACCCTCCTTCATCTCGTTTCGCTCTCTTTGCCCCTCCCTCTTCTCGTTTACCTCTCTCTCATCCTCCTTCGTCTCGTTTCGCTCTGTTTCACACTCCTTCGTCTCGTTTTGCTCTCTATCACTCTCCTTCGTCTCGTTTCGCTCTCTTTCACCCTCCTTCGTCTTGTTTCGCTCTGTTCCACCAGCCTTCGTCTCGTTTCGCCCTCTTTCACCCTCCTTAGTCTCTTTTCGTTCTCTTTCACCCTCCTTCATCTCGTTTCGCTCTCTTTCACCCTCCTTCATCTCGTTTTGCTCCCTTTCACCCTCCTTCGTTTTGTTTTGCTCTCTATCACCCTCCTTCGTCTCGTTTCGCTCTCTTTCACCCTCCTTCGTCTTGTTTCGCTCTCTTTCACCCTCCTTCTTCTCGTCTCGCTCTCTTTCACCCTTCTTCGTCTCGTTTCGCTCCCTTTCACCTTTCTTCGTCTCGTTTCGCTCTCTTTCACCCTCCTTCGTCTCGTTTCACTCTCTTTCACCCTCCGTCGTCTCGGTTCGCTCTCTTTCACCCTCCTTCCTCTCGTTTCGCTCTCTTTCACCCTCAATCATCTTGTTTCGGTCTCTTTCACCCTCCTTCGTCTCGTTTCACACTCTTTGACACTCCTTCATCTCGTTTTGCTCTCTTTGACCCTCCTTCATCTCGTTTAGCTCTCTTCCATCCTCCTTCGTCTCGTTTCGCTCTGTTTCACACTCCTTCGTCTCGTTTTGCTCTCTTTCACCCTCCTTCGTCTCGTTGTGCTCTCTTTCACCCTCCTTCGTCTTGTATCGCTCTGTTCCACACGCCTTCATCTCGTTTATTCAACTTTCAACCTCCTTTGTCTATTTTCGCTCTCTTTCACCCTCCTTCATCTCGTTTAGCTATCTTTCACCCTCCTTCATCTCGTTTCCCTCTCTTTCACCCTCCTTCATCTTGTTTCGCTCTCTTCCACCCACCTTCGTCTCGTTTTGCCCTCTTTCACCCTCCATCGTCTCGTTTCGCTCTCTTTCACCCTCCTTCGTCTCGTTTTACTCTCTTTCACCCTCCTTCGTCTCGTTTCACCCTCTTTCACCCTCCTTCATCTCGTTTCGCTCTCTTTGCCCCTCCCTCTTCTCGTTTACCTCTCTCTCATCCTCCTTCGTCTCGTTTCGCTCTGTTTCACACTCCTTCGTCTCGTTTTGCTCTCTATCACTCTCCTTCGTCTCGTTTCGCTCTCTTTCACCCTCCTTCGTCTTGTTTCGCTCTGTTCCACCAGCCTTCGTCTCGTTTCGCCCTCTTTCACCCTCCTTAGTCTCTTTTCGTTCTCTTTCACCCTCCTTCATCTCGTTTCGCTCTCTTTCACCCTCCTTCATCTCGTTTTGCTCCCTTTCACCCTCCTTCGTCTCGTTTCGCTCTCTTTCACCCTCCTTCCTCTCGTTTCGCTCTCTTTCACCCTCCTTCATCTCGTTTCGCTCTCTTTCACCCTCCTTCGTCTCGTTTCGCTCCCTTTCACCCTCCTTCGTCTCGGCTCGCTTTCTTTCACCCTCCTTCCTCTCGTTTCACTCTCTTTCACCCTCCATCATCTTGTTTCTCTCTCTTTCACACTCCTTCGTCTCGTTTCGCCCTCTTTGACACTCCTTCATCTCGTTTCGCTCTCTTTGACCCTCCTTCATCTCGTTTAGCTCTCTTTCATCCTCCTTTGTCTCGTTTCGCTCTGTTTCACACTCCTTCGTCTCGTTTTGCTCTCTTTCACCCTCCTTCATCTCGTTTTGCTCTCTTTCACCCTCCTTCGTCTTGTTTCGCTCTGTTCCACCCGCCTTCATCTCGTTTCGTCAACTTTCAACCTCCTTTGTCTCTTTTCGCTCTCTTTCACCCTCCTTCATCTCGTTTCGCTCCCTTTCACCCTCCTTCGTCTCGTTTCGCTCTCTTTCACCCTCCTTCCTCTCGTTTCCCTCTCTTTCACCCTCCATCGTCTCGTTTCGCTCTCTTTCACACTCCTTCATTTCGTTTTGCTCTCTTTCACCCTCCATCGTCTCGTTTCGCACTCTTTCACCCTCCTTCATCTTGTTTTGCTCTCTTCCACACACCTTCGTCTCGTTTCGCCCTCTTTCACCATCCATCGTCTCGTTTCGCTCTCTTTCACCCTCCTTCGTCTCGTTTTACTCTCTTTCACCCTCCTTCATCTCGTTTCACTCTCTTTGCCCCTCCCTCATCTCGTTTAGCTCCCTTTCATCCTCCTTCGTCTCGTTTCGCTCTGTTTCACACTCCTTCGTTTTGTTTTGCTCTCTATCACCCTCCTTCGTCTCGTTTCGCTCTCTTTCACCCTCCTTCGTCTTGTTTCGCTCTCTTTCACCCTCCTTCTTCTCGTCTCGCTCTCTTTCACCCTTCTTCGTCTCGTTTCGCTCTCTTTCACCCTCCTTCATCTTGTTTCGCTCTCTTCCACCCACCTTCGTCTCGTTTCGCCCTCTTTCACCCTCCATCGTCTCGTTTCGCTCTCTTTCACCCTCCTTCGTCTCGTTTCACTCTCTTTCACCCTCAATCATCTTGTTTCGGTCTCTTTCACCCTCCTTCATCTCGATTTGCACTCTTTGACCCTCCTTCATCTCGTTTAGCTCTCTTTCATCCTCCTTCGTCTCGTTTCGCTCTGTTTCACACTCCTTCGTCTCGTTTTGCTCTCGTTCACCCTCCTTCATCTCGTTTCGCTCCCTTTCACCCTCCTTCGTCTCGTTTCGCTCTCTTTCACCCTCCTTCCTCTCGTTTCCCTCTCTTTCACCCTCCATCGTCTCGTTTCGCTCTCTTTCACACTTCTTTGTTTCGTTT
The DNA here is from genome assembly GCF_047496885.1 of Scyliorhinus torazame. Classification (NCBI taxonomy): domain Eukaryota; kingdom Metazoa; phylum Chordata; class Chondrichthyes; order Carcharhiniformes; family Scyliorhinidae; genus Scyliorhinus; species Scyliorhinus torazame. The sequence continues at coordinate 136,869 of NW_027308023.1, read as the reverse complement.
TGCTCTCTTTCACCCTCCATCGTCTCGTTTCGCTCTCTTTCACCCTCCTTCATCTTGTTTCGCTCTCTTCCACCCACCTTCGTCTCGTTTCGCCCTCTTTCACCCTCCATCGTCTCGTTTCGCTCTCTTTCACCCTCCTTCGTCTCGTTTTACTCTCTTTCACCCTCCTTCGTCTCGTTTCACCCTCTTTCACCCTCCTTCATCTCGTTTCGCTCTCTTTGCCCCTCCCTCTTCTCGTTTACCTCTCTTTCATCCTCCTTCGTCTCGTTTCGCTCTGTTTCACACTCCTTCGTCTCGTTTTGCTCTCTATCACCCTCCTTCGTCTCGTTTCGCTCTCTTTCACCCTCCTTCGTCTTGTTTCGCTCTGTTCCACCAGCCTTCGTCTCGTTTCGCCCTCTTTCACCCTCCTTAGTCTCTTTTCATTCTCTTTCACCCTCCTTCATTTCGTTTCGCTCCCTTTCACCCTCCTTCATCTCGTTTTGCTCCCTTTCACCCTCCTTCATCTCGTTTCGCTCTCTTTCACCCTCCTTCCTCTCGTTTCGCTCTCTTTCACACTCCATCGTCTCGTTTCGCTCTCTTTCACACTCCTTCGTCTCGTTTTGCTCTCTTTCACCCTCCTTCGTCTCGTTTCGCTCTCTTTCATCCTCCTTCGTCTTCTTTCGCTCTGTTCCACCCGCCTTCGTCTCATTTCGCCCTCTTTCACCCTCCTTCGTCTCGTTTCGCTCTCTTCCACCCTCCTTCATTTAGTTTCCCTCTATTTCACCCTCCTTTGTCTTGTTTCGATCTCTTTCACCCACCTTCATCTCGTTTCGCTCTCTTTCACCCTCCATCGTCTCGTTTCGCTCTGTTTCACCCTCCTTCATCTCGTTTCTGTCTCTTTCACCCTCCTTCGTCTTGTTTCGGTCTCTTTCACCCTCCTTCGTCTCGTTCCACTCTCTTTCACCCTCCTTCGACTCCTTTCGCTCTCTTTCACCCTCCTTCATCTCGTTTCGCTCTCTTTCACCCTCCTTCTCGTTTCGCTCTCTTTCACCCTCCTTCGTCTCATTTCGCTCCCTTTCACCTTTCTTCATCTCTTTTCGCTCTCTTTCACCCTCATTCGTCTCGTTTCGCTCTCTTTCACCCTCCTTCGTCTCGTTTCGCTCTCTTTCACCCTCCTTCATCTCGGCTCGCGCTCTTTCACCCTCCTTCCTATCGTTTCACTCTCTTTCACCCTCCATCAACTTGTTTCGCTCTCTTTCACCCTCCTTCATCTCGTTTCGCCCTCTTTGACACTCCTTCATCTCGTTTCTCTCTCTTTGACCCTCCTTCATCTCGTTTAGCTCTCTTTCATCCTCCTTCATCTTCTTTCGCTCTCTTTCACCCTCCTTCGTCTCGTTTCGCTCCCTTTCACCTTTCTTCGTCTCGTTTCGCTCTCTTTCACCCTCCTTCGTCTCGTTTCGCTCTCTTTCACCCTCCTTCGTCTCGTTTTGCTCTCTTTCACCCTCCCTCGTCTCGGCTCGCTCTCTTTCACCCTCCTTCCTCTCGTTTCACTCTCTTTCACCCTCCATCATCTTGTTTCGCTCTCTTTCACCCTCCTTCGTCTCGTTTCGCCCTCTTTGACACTCCTTCATCTCGTTTCGCTCTCTGTGACCCTCCTTCATCTCGTTTAGCTCTCTTTCATCCTCCTTCGTCTCGTTTTGCTCTCTTTCACCCTCCTTCGTCTTGTTTCGCTCTGTTCCACCCACCTTCGTCTCGTTTCGTCAACTTTCAACGTCCTTTGTCTCTTTTCGCTCTCTTTCACCCTCCTTCATCTCGTTTGTCTCTCTTTCACCCTCCTTCATCTCGTTTTGCTCCCTTTCACCCTCCTTCGTCTCGTTTCGCTCTCTTTCACCCTCCTTCGACTCCTTTCGCTCTCTTTCACCCTCCTTCGTCTCGTTTCGCTCTCTTTCACCCTCCTTCTTCTCGTCTCGCTCTCTTTCACCCTTCTTCGTCTCGTTTCGCTCCCTTTCACCTTTCTTCGTCTCGTTTCGCTCTCTTTCACCCTCCTTCATCTCGTTTCGCTCTCTTTCACCCTCCTTCGTCTCGTTTCACTCTCTTTCACCCTCCGTCGTCTCGGTTCGCTCTCTTTGACCCTCCTTCCTCTCGTTTCGCTCTCTTTCACCCTCAATCATCTTGTTTCGGTCTCTTTCACCCTCCTTCGTCTCGTTTCGCACTCTTTGACACTCCTTCATCTCGTTTTGCTCTCTTTGACCCTCCTTCATCTCGTTTATCTCTCTTTCATCCTCCTTCGTCTCGTTTCGCTCTGTTTCACACTCCTTCGACTCGTTTTGCTCTCTTTCACCCTCCTTCGTCTCGTTTTGCTCTCTTTCACCCTCCTTCGTCTTGTATCGCTCTGTTCCACACGCCTTCATCTCGTTTCGTCAACTTTCAACCTCCTTTGTCTCTTTTCGCTCTCTTTCACCCTCCTTCATCTCGTTTCGCTCCCTTTCACCCTCCTTCATCTCGTTTCGCTCCCTTTCACCCTCCTTCGTCTCGTTTCGCTCTCTTTCACCCTCCTTCCTCTCGTTTCCCTCTCTTTCACCCTCCATCGTCTCGTTTCGGTCTCTTTCACCCTCCTTCGTCTCGTTTTGGTCTCTTTCACCCTCCTTCGTCTCGTTCCACTCTCTTTCACCCTCCTTCGACTCCTTTCGCTCTATTTCACCCTCCTTCATCTCGTTTTGCTCTCTTTCACCCTCCTTCTTCTCGTTTCGCTCTCTTTCACACTCCTTCGTTTCGTTTTGCTCTCTTTCACCCTCCATCGTCTCGTTTCACACTCTTTCACCCTCCTTCATCTTGTTTCGCTCTCTTCCACCCACCTTCGTCTCGTTTCGCCCTCTTTCACCCGCCATCTTCTCGTTTGGCTCTCTTTCACCCTCCTTCGTCTCGTTTTACTCTCTTTCACCCTCCTGCGTCTCGTTTCGCCCTCTTTCACCCTCCTTCATCTCGTTTCTCTCCCTTTGTCCCTCCCTCATCTCGTTTAGCTCTCTTTCATCCTCCTTCGTCTCGTTTCGCTCTGTTTCACACTCCTTCGTTTCGTTTTGCTATCTATCACCCTCCTGCGTCTCGTTTTGCTCTCTTTCACCCTACTTCGTCTTGTTTCGCTCTGTTCCACCAGCCTTCGTCTCGTTTCGCCCTCTTTCACCCTCCTTAGTCTCTTTTCGTTCTCTTTCACCCTCCTTCATCTCGTTTAGCTCTCTTTCACCCTCCTTCATCTCGTTTTGCTCCCTTTCACCCTCCTTCGTCTCGTTTCACTCTCTTTCGCCCTCGTTCCTCTCGTTTCGCTCTCTTTCACACTCCATCGTCTCGTTTCGCTCTCTTTCACACTCCTTCGTCTCATTTCGCCCTCTTTCACCCTCCTTCGTCTCGTTTCGCTCTCTTCCACCCTCCTTCATTGCGTTTCCCTCTCTTTCACCCTCCTTTGTCTTGTTTCGATCTCTTTCACCCACCTTCATCTCGTTTCGCTCTCTTTCACCCTCCATCGTCTCGTTTCGCTCTGTTTCACCCTCCTTCGTCTCGTTTCGGTCTCTTTCACCCTCCTTCGTCTCGTTTCGGTCTCTTTCACCCTCCTTCGTCTCGTTCCACTCTCTTTCACCCTCCTTCGACTCCTTTCGCTCTCTTTCACCCTCCTTCATCTCGTTTTGCTCTCTTTCACCCTCCTTCTTCTCGTTTCGCTCTCTTTCACCCTCCTTCGCCTCGTTTCGCTCCCTTTCACCTTTCTTCATCTCGTTTTGCTCTCTTTCACCCTCCTTCGTCTCGTTTCGATCTCTTTCTCCCTCCTTCATCTCGTTTCGCTCTCTTTCACCCTCCTTCTTCTCGTTCCGCTCTTTTTCACCCTCCTTCGTCTCGTTTCGCTCCCTTTCACCTTTCTTCGTCTAATTTCGCTCTCTTTCACCCTCCTTCGTCTCGTTTCGCTCTCTTTCACCCTCCTTCGTCTCGTTTCGCTCTCTTTCTCCCTCCTTCGTCTCGGCTCGTTTTCTTTCACCCTCCTTCCTCTCGTTTCACTCTCTTTCACCCTCCATCATCTTGTTTCTCTCTCTTTCACACTCCTTCGTCTCGTTTCGCCCTCTTTGACACTCCTTCATCTCGTTTCGCTCTCTTTGACCCTCCTTCATCTCGTTTAGCTCTCTTTCATCCTCCTTCGTCTCGTTTCGCTCTGTTTCACACTCCTTCGTCTCGTTTTGCTCTCTTTCACCCTCCTTCATCTCGTTTTGCTCTCTTTCACCCTCCTTCGTCTTGTTTCGCTCTGTTCCACCCGCCTTCATCTCGTTTCGTCAACTTTCAACCTCCTTTGTCTCTTTTCGCTCTCTTTCACCCTCCTTCATCTCGTTTCGCTCCCTTTCACCCTCCTTCGTCTCGTTTCGCTCTCTTTCACCCTCCTTCCTCTCGTTTCCCTCTCTTTCACCCTCCATCGTCTCGTTTCGCTCTCTTTCACACTCCTTCATTTCGTTTTGCTCTCTTTCACCCTCCATCGTCTCGTTTCGCACTCTTTCACCCTCCTTCATCTCGTTTCGCCCTCTTTCACCATCCATCGTCTCGTTTCGCTCTCTTTCACCCTCCTTCGTCTCGTTTTACTCTCTTTCACTCTCCTTCGTCTCGTTTCGCCCTCTTTCACCCTCCTTCATCTCGTTTCGCTCTCTTTGCCCCTCCCTCATCTCGTTTAGCTCCCTTTCATCCTCCTTCGTCTCGTTTCGCTCTGTTTCACACTCCTTCGTTTTGTTTTGCTCTCTATCACCCTCCTTCGTCTCGTTTCGCTCTCTTTCACCCTCCTTCGTCTTGTTTCGCTCTCTTTCACCCTCCTTCTTCTCGTCTCGCTCTCTTTCACCCTTCTTCGTCTCGTTTCGCTCCCTTTCACCTTTCTTCGTCTCGTTTCGCTCTCTTTCACCCTCCTTCGTCTCGTTTCACTCTCTTTCACCCTCCGTCGTCTCGGTTCGCTCTCTTTCACCCTCCTTCCTCTCGTTTCAAAGAACAAAGAACAAAGAACAAAGAAATGTACAGCACAGGAACAGGCCCTTCGGCCCTCCAAGCCCGTGCCGACCATACTGCCCGACTAAACTACAATCTTCTACACTTCCTGGGTCCGTATCCTTCTATTCCCATCCTATTCATATATTTGTCAAGATGCCCCTTAAATGTCCCTATCGTCCCTGCCTCCACTACCTCCTCCGGTAGTGAGTTCCAGGCACCCACTACCCTCTGCGTAAAAAACTTGCCTCGTACATCTACTCTAAACCTTGCCCCTCTCACCTTAAACCTATGCCCCCTAGTAATTGACCCCTCTACCCTGGGGAAAAGCCTCTGACTATCCACTCTGTCTATGCCCCTCATAATTTTGTATACCTCTATCAGGTCGCCCCTCAACCTCCTTCGTTCCAGTGAGAACAAACCGAGTTTATTCAATCGCTCCTCATAGCTTATGCCCTCCATACCAGGCAACATTCTGGTAAATCTCTTCTGCACCCTCTCTAAAGCCTCCACATCCTTCTGGTAGTGTGGCGACCAGAATTGAACACTATACTCCAAGTGTGGCCTAACTAAGGTTCTATACAGCTGCAACATGACTTGCCAATTCTTATACTCAATGCCCCGGCCAATGAAGGCAAGCATGCCGTATGCCTTCTTGACTACCTTCTCCACCTGTGTAGCCCCTTTCAGTGATCTGTGGACCTGTACTCCTAGATCTCTTTGACTTTCAATACTCTTGAGGGTTCTACCATTCACTGTATATTCCCTACCTGCATTAGCCCTTCCAAAATGCATTACCTCACATTTGTCCAGGTTAAACTCCATCTGCCATCTCTCCGCCCAAGTCTCCAGACAATCTAAATCCTGCTGTATCCTCAGACAGTCCTCATCGCTATCCGCAATTCCACCAACCTTTGTGTCGTCTGCAAACTTACTAATCAGACCAGTTACATTTTCCTCCAAATCATTTATATATACTACAAAGAGCAAAGGTCCCAGCACTGATCCCTGTGGAACACCACTGGTCACAGCCCTCCAATTAGAAAAGCATCCCTCCATTGCTACCCTCTGCCTTCTATGGCCTAGCCAGTTCTGTATCCACCTTGCCAGTTCACCCCTGATCCCGTGTGACTTCACCTTTTGTACTAGTCTACCATGAGGGACCTTGTCAAAGGCCTTACTGAAGTCCATATAGACAACATCTACTGCCCTACCTGCATCAATCATCTTAGTGACCTCCTCGAAAAACTCTATCAAGTTAGTGAGACACGACCTCCCCTTCACAAAACCGTGCTGCCTCTCACTAATACGTCCATTTGCTTCCAAATGGGAGTAGATCCTGTCTCGAAGAATTCTCTCCAGTAATTTCCCTACCACTGAAGTAAGGCTCACCGGCCTGTAGTTCCCGGGATTATCCCTGCCACCCTTCTTAAACAGAGGAACAACATTGGCTATTCTCCAGTCCTCCGGGACATCCCCTGAAGACAGCGAGGATCCAAAGATTTCTGTCAAGGCCTCAGCAATTTCCTCTCCAGCCTCCTTCAGTATTCTGGGGTAGATCCCATCCGGCCCTGGGGACTTATCTACCTTAATATTTTTTAAGACACCCAACACCTCGTCTTTTTGGATCACAATGTGACCCAGGCTATCTACACCCCCTTCTCCAGACTCAACATCTACCAATTCCTTCTCTTTGGTGAATACTGATGCAAAGTATTCATTTAGTACCTCGCCCATTTCCTCTGGCTCCACACATAGATTCCCTTGCCTATCCTTCAGTGGGCCAACCCTTTCCCTGGCTACCCTCTTACTTTTTATGTAAGTGTAAAAAGCCTTGGGATTTTCCTTAACCCTATTTGCCAATGCCTTTTCATGACCCCTTCTAGCCCTCCTGACTCCTTGCTTAAGTTCCTTCCTACTTTCCTTATATGCCACACAGGCTTCGTCTGTTCCCAGCCTTTTAGCCCTGACAAATGCCTCCTTTTTCTTTTTGACGAGGCCTACAATATCACTCGTCATCCAAGGTTCCCGAAAATTGCCGTATTTATCTTTCTTCCTCACAGGAACATGCCTGTCCTGTATTCCTTTCAACTGACACTTGAAAGCCTCCCACATGTCAGATGTTGATTTGCCCTCAAACATCCGCCCCCAATCTATGTTCTTCAGTTCCCGCCTAATATTGTTATAATTAGCCTTCCCCCAATTTAGCACATTCATCCTCGGACCACTCTTATCCTTGTCCACCAGTACTTTAAAACTTACTGAATTGTGGTCACTGTTACCGAAATGCTCCCCTACTGAAACATCTACCACCTGGCCGGGCTCATTCCCCAATACCAGGTCCAGTACCGCCCCTTCCCTAGTTGGACTGTTTACATATTGTTTTAAGAAGCCCTCCTGGATGCTCCTTACAAACTCTGCCCCGTCTAAGCCCCTGGCACTAAGTGAGTCCCAGTCAATATTGGGGAAGTTGAAGTCTCCCATCACCACAACCCTGTTGTTTTTACTCTTTTCCAAAATCTGTCTACCTATCTGCTCCTCTATCTCCCGCTGGCTGTTGGGAGGCCTGTAGTATACCCCCAACATTGTGACTGCACCCTTCTTATTCCTGATCTCTACCCATATAGCCTCACTGCCCTCTGAGGTGTCCTCTCGCTGTATAGCTGTGATACTCTCCTGAACAAGTAGCGCAACTCCGCCTCCCCTTTTACATCCCCCTCTATCCCGCCTGAAACATCTAAATCCTGGAACGTTTAGCTGCCAATCCTGCCCTTCCCTCAACCAGGTCTCTGTAATGGCAACAACATCATAGTTCCAAGTAGTAATCCAAGCTCTAAGTTCATCTGCCTTACCCGTAATGCTCCTTGCATTAAAACATATGCACTTCAGGCCACCAGACCCGCTGTGTTCAGCAACTTCTCCCCGTCTGCGCTGCCTCAGAGCCACACTGTCCCTATTCCCTAGTTCTCCCTCAATGCTCTCACCTTCTGACCTATTGCTCCCGTGCCCACCCCCCTGCCATACTAGTTTAAACCCTCCCGTGTGACACTAGCAAACCTCGCGGCCAGGATATTTATGCCTCTCCGGTTTAGATGCAACCCGTCCATCTTATACAGGTCACACCTGCCCCGGAAGAGCTCCCAGTGGTCCAGATAACAGAAACCCTCCCTCCTACACCAGCTGTTTAGCCACGTGTTTGTCTGCTCTATCTTCCTATTTCTAGCCTCACTGGCACGTGGCACAGGGAGTAATCCCGAGATTACAACCCTCGAGGTCCTGTCTTTTAACTTTCTGCCTAGCTCCCTGAACTCCTGCTGCAGGACCTCATGCCCCTTCCTGCCTATGTCGTTAGTACCAATATGTACAACGACCTCTGCCTGTTTGCCCTCCCCCTTCAGGATTCCCTCTACCCGTTCGGAGACATCCTGGACCCTGGCACCAGGGAGGCAACATACCATCCTGGAGTCTCTTTCACGTCCACAGAAGCGCCTATCTGTGCCCCTGACTATAGAGTCCCCTATAACTATTACTCTTCTGCGCTTTGACCCTCCCTTCTGAACATCAGAGCCAGCCGTGGTGCCACTGCTCTGGCTGCTGCTGTTTTCCCCTGATAGGCTATCCCCCCCGACAGTATCCAAAGGGGTATATCTGTTCGAGAGGGGGACAACCACAGGGGATTCCTGCACTGACTGCCTGCCCTTTCTGGTGGTCACCCATTTCTCTGCCTGCACCTTGGGTGTGACCACACTTACATAACTGCGATCTATGACGCTTTCCGCCACCTGCATGCTCCTAAGTGCATCCAATTGCTGCTCCAACCGAACCATGCGGTCTGTGAGGAGCTGCAGTTGGGTGCACTTTCTGCAGATGAAGCCATCCGGGACACTGGAAGCCTCCCGGACCTGCCACATCTCACAGTCAGAGCACAGCACCCCTCTAACTGACATTGCGTCAATTAATTAAAATTAAAATTTGTCTTTTTTTTTTTTAATACTTTTTTTAAATTTCAAAGTTACTGTCAACTATCTGTTTCCTAGCACTAGATTTCTAATAGAAATGCGATAGCTAACTGTAATATTCTCCGATCTCTGGCTTAGATATCCTCTAAATTATAATTAAGTTATTATGTTTAATTAGATCCCAAATACTCAAAACAATTTAGGTTAGAATCCCAACCAGCCACTCAGGTCACAGCTTTTCTGTGATGTCACTTCAGTTTCCCCCGACACACACAATTTGAAAAACAGGTATAAAAGTAAAAATCACTTGCTTACCTTCTGAGATGTTCTCAGGTTCCCTCGCTGACAGAGACTGCTCCTCCACCTCCAATCCTTGACCTGCACAATGCTAATAATATAATATGGCACTTACCTTACACCAATGGGTCTTATTATTAGGTTAGAGGAGGAGGGCGGGTGGGAGACACTACACGTGTAGTGTCTCGGGTTTCCTCTCCACCAGAATTTATTGGGGGGGGGGGGGGGGGGGGGCACTTGCCAGAGGTCGAACTTCCGGTTCCCGCCGAAATCCAAAGGGCTGCTCCTGCAAAGGTAAGTGCTTTTAAACTAACTACTCACCTCCCAGAAGGCCCCTGCGCACCGCTGCCGCCGAAATCCAAAGGGCTGCTCCTGTAAAGGTAAGTGCTTTTAAATTCACTACTCACCTCCAAGAAGGCCCCTGCGCACCGCTGCCGCCGAAATCCAAAGGGCTGCTCCTGCAAAGGTAAGTGCTTTTAAACTAACTACTCACCTCCCAGAAGGCCCCTGCGCACCGCTGCCGCCGAAATCCAAAGGGCTGCTCCTGTAAAGGTAAGTGCTTTTAAATTCACTACTCACCTCCAAGAAGGCCCCTGCGCACCGCTGCCGCCGAAATCCAAAAAAAAAAAAAAAAAAAAAAAAAAAAAAAAAAAAAAAAAAAAAAAAAAGCCTTCATCTCGTTTCGTCAACTTTCAACCTCCTTTGTCTCTTTTCGCTCTCTTTCACGCTCCTTCATCTCGTTTCGCTCTCTTTCACCCTCCTTCATCTCGTTTCGCTCCCTTTCACCCTCCTTCGTCTCGTTTCGCTCTCTTTCACCCTCCTTCCTCTGGTTTCCCTCTCTTTCACCCTCCATCGTCTCGTTTCGCTCTCTTTCACACTCCTTTGTTTCGTTTTGCTCTCTTTCACCCTCCATCGTCTCGTTTCGCTCTCTTTTCGCTCTGTTTCACACTCCTTCGTCTCGTTTTGCTCTCTTTCACCCTCCTTCGTCTCGTTTTGCTCTCTTTCACCCTCAATCATCTTGTTTCGGTCTCTTTCACCCTCCTTCGTCTCGTTTCGCTCTGTTTCACACTCCTTCGTCTCGTTTTGCTCTCTTTCACCCTCCTTCGTCTCGTTTCGCTCTCTTTCACCCTCAATCATCTTGTTTCGGTCTCTTTCACCCTCCTTCGTCTCGTTTCGCACTCTTTGACACTCCTTCATCTCGTTTTGCTCTCTTTGACCCTCCTTCATCTCGTTTAGCTCTCTTTCATCCTCCTTCGTCTCGTTTCGCTCTGTTTCACACTCCTTCGTCTCGTTTTGCTCTCTTTCACCCTCCTTCGTCTCGTTTTGCTCTCTTTCACCCTCCTTCGTCTTGTATCGCTCTGTTCCACACGCCTTCATCTCGTTTCGTCAACTTTCAACCTCCTTTGTCTCTTTTCGCTCTCTTTCACCCTCCTTCATCTCGTTTCGCTCTCTTTCACCCTCCTTAATCTCGTTTCGCTCCCTTTCACCCTCCTTCGTCTCGTTTCGCTCTCTTTCACCCTCCTTCCTCTGGTTTCCCTCTCTTTCACCCTCCATCGTCTCGTTTCGCTCTCTTTCACACTCCTTTGTTTCGTTTTGCTCTCTTTCACCCTCCATCGTCTCGTTTCGCTCTCTTTCACCCTCCTTCATCTTGTTTCGCTCTCTTTCACCCACATTCGTCTCGTTTCGCCCTCTTTCACCCTCCATCGTCTCGTTTCGCTCTCTTTCACCCTCCTTCGTCTCGTTTTACTCTCTTTCACCCTCCTTCGTCTCGTTTCACCCTCTTTCACCCTCCATCATCTCGTTTCGCTCCCTTTGCCCCTCCCTCTTCTCGTTTACCTCTCTCTCATCCTCCTTCGTCTCGTTTCGCTCTGTTTCACACTCCTTCGTCTCGTTTTGCTCTCTATCACCCTCCTTCGTCTCGTTTCGCTCTCTTTCACCCTCCTTCGTCTTGTTTCGCTCTGTTCCACCAGCCTACGTCTCGTTTCGCCCTCTTTCACCCTCCTTAGTCTCTTTTCGTTCTCTTTCACCCTCCTTCATCTCGTTTCGCTCTCTTTCACCCTCCTTCATCTCGTTTTGCTCCCTTTCACCCTCCTTCGTCTCGTTTCGCTCTCTTTCACCCTCCTTCCTCTCGTTTCGCTCTCTTTCACCCTCCTTCGTCTCGTTTCGCTCTCTTTCACCCTCCTTCGTCTCGTTTCGCTCTGTTTCACCCTCCTTCGTCTCGGCTCGCTTTCTTTCACCCTCCTTCCTCTCGTTTCACTCTCTTTCACCCTCCATCATCTTGTTTCTCTCTCTTTCACACTCCCTCGTCTCGTTTCGCCCTCTTTGACACTCCTTCATCTCGTTTCGCTCTCTTTGACCCTCCTTCATCTCGTTTAGCTCCCTTTCATCCTCCTTCGACTCCTTTCGCTCTCTTTCACCCTCCTTCATCTCGTTTCGCTCCCTTTCACTCTCCTTCGTCTCGTTTCGCTCTCTTTCACCCCCCTTCGACTCCTTTCGCTCTCTTTCACCCTCCTTCGTCTCGTTTCGCTCTCTTTCACCCTCCTTCTTCTCGTCTCGCTCTCTTTCACCCTCCTTCGTCTTGTTTCGCTACCTTTCACCTTTCGTCATCTCGTTTCGCTCTCTTTCACCCTCCTTCATCTCGTTTCGCTCTCTTTCACCCTCCTTCGTCTCGTTTCGCTCTCTTTCACCCTCCTTCGTCTCGTTTCCGCTCTCTTTCACCCTCCTTCCTCTTGTTTCGCTCTCTTTCACCCTCCATCATCTTGTTTCGGTCTCTTTCACCCTCCTTCGTCTCGTTTCGCACTCTTTGACACTCCTTCATCTCGTTTTGCTCTCATTGACCCTCCTTCATCTCGTTTAGCTCTCTTTCACCCTCCTTCGTCTCGTTTTGCTCTCTTTCACCCTCCTTCGTCTTGTTTCGCTCTGTTCCACCCGCCTTCATCTCGTTTCGTCAACTTTCAACCTCCGTTGTCTCTTTTTGCTCTCTTTTACCCTACTTCATATCGTTTCGCTCTCTTTCACCCTCCTTCATCTCGTTTCGCTCCCTTTCACCCTCCTTCGTCTCGTTTCGCTCTCTTTCACCCTCCTTCCTCTCGATTCCCTCTCTTTCACCCTCCTTCCTCTCGTTTCCCTCTCTTTCACCCTCCATTGTCTCGTTTCGCTCTCTTTCACACTCCTTCGTTTCGTTTTGCTCTCTTTCACCCTCCATCGTCTCGTTTCGCACTCTTTCACCCTCCTTCATCTTGTTTCGCTCTCTTCCACCCACCTTCGTCTCGTTTCGCCCTCTTTCACCCTCGATCTTCTCGTATGGCTCTCTTTCACCCTCCTTCGTCTCGTTTTACTCTCTTTCACCCTCCTTCGTCTCGTTTCGCCCTCTTTCACCCTCCTTCATCTCGTTTCTCTCCCTTTGTCCCTCCCTCATCTCGTTTAGCTCTCTTTCATCCTCCTTCGTCTCGTTTCGCTCTGTTTCACACTCCTTCGTTTCGTTTTGCTCTCTATCACCCTCCTTCGTCTCGTTTTGCTCTCTTTCACCCTCCTTCGTCTTGTTTCGCTCTGTTACACCAGCCTTCGTCTCGTTTCGCCCTCTTTCACCCTCCTTAGTCTCTTTTCGTTCTCTTTCACCCTCCTTCATCTCGTTTCGCTCTCTTTCACCCTCCTTCATCTCGTTTTGCTCCCTGTCACCCTCCTTCGTCTCGTTTCACTCTCTTTCGCCCTCGTTCCTCTCGTTTCGCTCTCTTTCACACTCCATCGTCTCGTTTCGCTCTGTTTCACACTCCTTCGTCTCGTTTTGCTCTCTTTCACCCTCCTTCATCTCGTTTTGCTCTCTTTCACCCTCCTTCGTCTTGTTTCGCTCTGTTCCACCCGCCTTCATCTCGTTTCGTCAACTTTCAACCTCCTTTGTCTCTTTTCGCTCTCTTTCACCCTCCTTCATCTCGTTTCGCTCCCTTTCACCCTCCTTCGTCTCGTTTCGCTCTCTTTCACCCTCCTTCCTCTCGTTTCCCTCTCTTTCACCCTCCATCGTCTCGTTTCGCTCTCTTTCACACTCCTTCATTTCGTTTTGCTCTCTTTCACCCTCCATCGTCTCGTTTCGCACTCTTTCACCCTCCTTCATCTTGTTTTGCTCTCTTCCACCCACCTTCGTCTCGTTTCGCCCTCTTTCACCAGCCATCGTCTCGTTTCGCTCTCTTTCACCCTCCTTCGTCTCGTTTTACTCTCTTTCACTCTCCTTCGTCTCGTTTCGCCCTCTTTCACCCTCCTTCATCTCGTTTCGCTCTCTTTCACCCTCCATCGTCTCGTTTCACTCTGTTTCACCCTCCTTCGTCTCGTTTCGGTCTCTTTCACCCTCCTTCGTCTCGTTTCGGTCTCTTTCACCCTCCTTCGTCTCGTTCCACTCTCTTTCACCCTCCTTCGACTCCTTTCGCTCTCTTTCACCCTCCTTCATCTCGTTTTGCTCTCTTTCACCCTCCTTCTTCCCGTTTCGCTCTCTTTCACCCTCCTTCGCCTCGTTTCGCTCCCTTTCACCTTTCTTCATCTCGTTTTGCTCTCTTTCACCCTCCTTCGTCTCGTTTCGATCTCTTTCTCCCTCCTTCATCTCGTTTCGCTCTCTTTCACCCTCCTTCTTCTCGTTCCGCTCTTTTTCACCCTCCTTCGTCTCGTTTCGCTCCCTTTCACCTTTCTTCGTCTAGTTTCGCTCTCTTTCACCCTCCTTAGTCTCGTTTCGCTCTCTTTCACCCTCCTTCGTCTCGTTTCGCTCTCTTTCACCCTCCTTCGTCTCGGCTCGCTTTCTTTCACCCTCCTTCCTCTCGTTTCACTCTCTTTCACCCTCCATCATCTTGTTTCTCTCTCTTTCACACTCCTTCGTCTCGTTTCGCCCTCTTTGACACTCCTTCATCTCGTTTCGCTCTCTTTGACCCTCCTTCATCTCGTTTAGCTCTCTTTCATCCTCCTTCATCTCGTTTCGCTCTGTTCCACACTCCTTCGTCTCGTTTTGCTCTCTTTCACCCTCCTTCATCTCGTTTTGCTCTCTTTCACCCTCCTTCGTCTTGTTTCGCTCTGTTCCACCCGCCTTCATCTCGTTTCGTCAACTTTCAACCTCCTTAGTCTCTTTTCGCTCTCTTTCACCCTCCTTCATCTCGTTTCGCTCCCTTTCACCCTCCTTCGTCTCGTTTCGCTCTCTTTCACCCTCCTTCCTCTCGTTTCCCTCTCTTTCACCCTCCATCGTCTCGTTTCGCTCTCTTTCACACTCCTTCATTTCGTTTTGCTCTCTTTCACCCTCCATCGTCTCGTTTCGCACTCTTTCACCCTCCTTCATCTTGTTTTGCTCTCTTCCACCCACCTTCGTCTCGTTTCGCCCTCTTTCACCATCCATCGTCTCGTTTCGCTCTCTTTCAACCTCCTTCGTCTCGTTTTACTCTCTTTCACTCTCCTTCGTCTCGTTTCGCCCTCTTTCACCCTCCTTCATCTCGTTTCGCTCTCTTTGCCCCTACCTCATCTCGTTTAGCTCCCTTTCATCCTCCTTCGTCTCGTTTCGCTCTCTTTCACACTCCTTTGTCTTGTTTCGCTCTCTTTCACCCTCCTTCTTCTCGTCTCGCTCTCTTTCACCCTCCTTCATCTCGTTTCGCTCTCTTTCACCCTCCATCATCTCGTTTCGCTCCCTTTCACCCTCCTTCATCTCGTTTCGCTCTCTTTCACCCTCCTTCCTCTGGTTTCCCTCTCTTTCACCCTCCATCGTCTCGTTTCGCTCTCTTTCACCCTCCTTCGTCTCGTTTTACTCTCTTTCACCCTCCTTCGTCTCGTTTCACCCTCTTTCACCCTCCTTCATCTCGTTTCGCTCCCTTTGCCCCTCCCTCTTCTCGTTTACCTCTCTCTCATCCTCCTTCGTCTCGTTTCGCTCTGTTTCACACTCCTTCGTCTCGTTTTGCTCTCTATCACCCTCCTTCGTCTCGTTTCGCTCTCTTTCACCCTCCTTCGTCTTGTTTCGCTCTGTTCCACCAGCCTTCGTCTCGTTTTGCCCTCTTTCACCCTCCTTAGTCTCTTTTCGTTCTCTTTCACCCTCCTTCATCTCGTTTCGCTCTCTTTCACCCTCCTTCATCTCGTTTTGCTCCATTTCACCCTCCTTCGTCTCGTTTCGCTCTCTTTCACCCTCCTTCCTCTCGTTTCGCTCTCTTTCACCCTCCTTCGTCTCGTTTCGCTCTCTTTCACCCTCCTTCGTCTCGTTTCGCTCTCTTTCACCCTCCTTCGTCTCGGCTCGCTTTATTTCACCCTCCTTCCTCTTGTTTCACTCTCTTTCACCCTCCATCATCTTGTTTCTCTCTCTTTCACACTCCTTCGTCTCGTTTCGCCCTCTTTGACACTCCTTCATCTCGTTTCGCTCTCTTTGACCCTCCTTCATCTCGTTTAGCTCTCTTTCATCCTCCTTCGACTCCTTTCGCTCTCTTTCACCCTCCTTCATCTCGTTTCGCTCCCTTTCACCCTCCTTCGTCTCGTTTCGCTCTCTTTCACCCTCCTTCGACTCCTTTCGCTCTCTTTCACCCTCCTTCGTCTCGTTTCGCTCTCTTTCACCCTCCTTCTTCTCGTCTCGCTCTCTTTCACCCTCCTTCGTCTTGTTTCGCTACCTTTCACCTTTCGTCGTCTCGTTTCGCTCTCTTTCACCCTCCTTCATCTCGTTTCGCTCTCTTTCACCCTTCTTCGTCTCGTTTCGCTCCCTTTCACCTTTCTTCATCTCGTTTTGCTCTCTTTCACCCTCCTTCGTCTCGTTTCGATCTCTTTCTCCCTCCTTCATCTCGTTTCGCTCTCTTTCACCCTCCTTCTTCTCGTTCCGCTCTTTTTCACCCTCCTTCGTCTCGTTTCGCTCCCTTTCACCTTTCTTCGTCTAGTTTCGCTCTCTTTCACCCTCCTTCGTCTCGTTTCGCTCTCTTTCACCCTCCTTCGTCTCGTTTCGCTCTCTTTCACCCTCCTTCGTCTCGGCTCGCTTTCTTTCACCCTCCTTCCTCTCGTTTCACTCTCTTTCACCCTCCATCATCTTGTTTCTCTCTCTTTCACACTCCTTCGTCTCGTTTCACCCTCTTTGACACTCCTTCATCTCGTTTCGCTCTCTTTGACCCTCCTTCATCTCGTTTAGCTCTCTTTCATCCTCCTTCGTCTCGTTTCGCTCTGTTTCACACTCCTTCGTCTCGTTTTGCTCTCTTTCACCCTCCTTCATCTCGTTTTGCTCTCTTTCACCCTCCTTCGTCTTGTTTCGCTCTGTTCCACCCGCCTTCATCTCGTTTCGTCAACTTTCAACCTCCTTAGTCTCTTTTCGCTCTCTTTCACCCTCCTTCATCTCGTTTCGCTCCCTTTCACCCTCCTTCGTCTCGTTTCGCTCTCTTTCACCCTCCTTCCTCTCGTTTCCCTCTCTTTCACCCTCCATCGTCTCGTTTCGCTCTCTTTCACACTCCTTCATTTCGTTTTGCTCTCTTTCACCCTCCATCGTCTCGTTTCGCACTCTTTCACCCTCCTTCATCTTGTTTTGCTCTCTTCCACCCACCTTCGTCTCGTTTCGCCCTCTTTCACCATCCATCGTCTCGTTTCGCTCTCTTTCACCCTCCTTCGTCTCGTTTTACTCTCTTTCACTCTCCTTCGTCTCGTTTCGCCCTCTTTCACCCTCCTTCATCTCGTTTCGCTCTCTTTGCCCCTACCTCATCTCGTTTAGCTCCCTTTCATCCTCCTTCGTCTCGTTTCGCTCCCTTTCACCCTCCTTCGTCTCGTTTCGCTCTCTTTCACCCTCCTTCCTCTCGATTCCCTCTCTTTCACCCTCCTTCCTCTCGTTTCCCTCTCTTTCACCCTCCATTGTCTCGTTTCGCTCTCTTTCACACTCCTTCGTTTCGTTTTGCTCTCTTTCACCCTCCATCGTCTCGTTTCGCACTCTTTCACCCTCCTTCATCTTGTTTCGCTCTCTTCCACCCACCTTCGTCTCGTTTCGCCCTCTTTCACCCTCGATCTTCTCGTATGGCTCTCTTTCACCCTCCTTCGTCTCGTTTTACTCTCTTTCACCCTCCTTCGTCTCGTTTCGCCCTCTTTCACCCTCCTTCATCTCGTTTCTCTCCCTTTGTCCCTCCCTCATCTCGTTTAGCTCTCTTTCATCCTCCTTCGTCTCGTTTCGCTCTGTTTCACACTCCTTCGTTTCGTTTTGCTCTCTATCACCCTCCTTCGTCTCGTTTTGCTCTCTTTCACCCTCCTTCGTCTTGTTTCGCTCTGTTACACCAGCCTTCGTCTCGTTTCGCCCTCTTTCACCCTCCTTAGTCTCTTTTCGTTCTCTTTCACCCTCCTTCATCTCGTTTCGCTCTCTTTCACCCTCCTTCATCTCGTTTTGCTCCCTGTCACCCTCCTTCGTCTCGTTTCACTCTCTTTCGCCCTCGTTCCTCTCGTTTCGCTCTCTTTCACACTCCATCGTCTCGTTTCGCTCTGTTTCACACTCCTTCGTCTCGTTTTGCTCTCTTTCACCCTCCTTCATCTCGTTTTGCTCTCTTTCACCCTCCTTCGTCTTGTTTCGCTCTGTTCCACCCGCCTTCATCTCGTTTCGTCAACTTTCAACCTCCTTTGTCTCTTTTCGCTCTCTTTCACCCTCCTTCATCTCGTTTCGCTCCCTTTCACCCTCCTTCGTCTCGTTTCGCTCTCTTTCACCCTCCTTCCTCTCGTTTCCCTCTCTTTCACCCTCCATCGTCTCGTTTCGCTCTCTTTCACACTCCTTCATTTCGTTTTGCTCTCTTTCACCCTCCATCGTCTCGTTTCGCACTCTTTCACCCTCCTTCATCTTGTTTTGCTCTCTTCCACCCACCTTCGTCTCGTTTCGCCCTCTTTCACCAGCCATCGTCTCGTTTCGCTCTCTTTCACCCTCCTTCGTCTCGTTTTACTCTCTTTCACTCTCCTTCGTCTCGTTTCGCCCTCTTTCACCCTCCTTCATCTCGTTTCGCTCTCTTTCACCCTCCATCGTCTCGTTTCACTCTGTTTCACCCTCCTTCGTCTCGTTTCGGTCTCTTTCACCCTCCTTCGTCTCGTTTCGGTCTCTTTCACCCTCCTTCGTCTCGTTCCACTCTCTTTCACCCTCCTTCGACTCCTTTCGCTCTCTTTCACCCTCCTTCATCTCGTTTTGCTCTCTTTCACCCTCCTTCTTCCCGTTTCGCTCTCTTTCACCCTCCTTCGCCTCGTTTCGCTCCCTTTCACCTTTCTTCATCTCGTTTTGCTCTCTTTCACCCTCCTTCGTCTCGTTTCGATCTCTTTCTCCCTCCTTCATCTCGTTTCGCTCTCTTTCACCCTCCTTCTTCTCGTTCCGCTCTTTTTCACCCTCCTTCGTCTCGTTTCGCTCCCTTTCACCTTTCTTCGTCTAGTTTCGCTCTCTTTCACCCTCCTTAGTCTCGTTTCGCTCTCTTTCACCCTCCTTCGTCTCGTTTCGCTCTCTTTCACCCTCCTTCGTCTCGGCTCGCTTTCTTTCACCCTCCTTCCTCTCGTTTCACTCTCTTTCACCCTCCATCATCTTGTTTCTCTCTCTTTCACACTCCTTCGTCTCGTTTCGCCCTCTTTGACACTCCTTCATCTCGTTTCGCTCTCTTTGACCCTCCTTCATCTCGTTTAGCTCTCTTTCATCCTCCTTCGTCTCGTTTCGCTCTGTTCCACACTCCTTCGTCTCGTTTTGCTCTCTTTCACCCTCCTTCATCTCGTTTTGCTCTCTTTCACCCTCCTTCGTCTTGTTTCGCTCTGTTCCACCCGCCTTCATCTCGTTTCGTCAACTTTCAACCTCCTTAGTCTCTTTTCGCTCTCTTTCACCCTCCTTCATCTCGTTTCGCTCCCTTTCACCCTCCTTCGTCTCGTTTCGCTCTCTTTCACCCTCCTTCCTCTCGTTTCCCTCTCTTTCACCCTCCATCGTCTCGTTTCGCTCTCTTTCACACTCCTTCATTTCGTTTTGCTCTCTTTCACCCTCCATCGTCTCGTTTCGCACTCTTTCACCCTCCTTCATCTTGTTTTGCTCTCTTCCACCCACCTTCGTCTCGTTTCGCCCTCTTTCACCATCCATCGTCTCGTTTCGCTCTCTTTCAACCTCCTTCGTCTCGTTTTACTCTCTTTCACTCTCCTTCGTCTCGTTTCGCCCTCTTTCACCCTCCTTCATCTCGTTTCGCTCTCTTTGCCCCTACCTCATCTCGTTTAGCTCCCTTTCATCCTCCTTCGTCTCGTTTCGCTCTCTTTCACACTCCTTTGTCTTGTTTCGCTCTCTTTCACCCTCCTTCTTCTCGTCTCGCTCTCTTTCACCCTCCTTCATCTCGTTTCGCTCTCTTTCACCCTCCATCATCTCGTTTCGCTCCCTTTCACCCTCCTTCATCTCGTTTCGCTCTCTTTCACCCTCCTTCCTCTGGTTTCCCTCTCTTTCACCCTCCATCGTCTCGTTTCGCTCTCTTTCACCCTCCTTCGTCTCGTTTTACTCTCTTTCACCCTCCTTCGTCTCGTTTCACCCTCTTTCACCCTCCTTCATCTCGTTTCGCTCCCTTTGCCCCTCCGTCTTCTCGTTTACCTCTCTCTCATCCTCCTTCGTCTCGTTTCGCTCTGTTTCACACTCCTTCGTCTCGTTTTGCTCTCTATCACCCTCCTTCGTCTCGTTTCGCTCTCTTTCACCCTCCTTCGTCTTGTTTCGCTCTGTTCCACCAGCCTTCATCTCGTTTTGCCCTCTTTCACCCTCCTTAGTCTCTTTTCGTTCTCTTTCACCCTCCTTCATCTCGTTTCGCTCTCTTTCACCCTCCTTCATCTCGTTTTGCTCCATTTCACCCTCCTTCGTCTCGTTTCGCTCTCTTTCACCCTCCTTCCTCTCGTTTCGCTCTCTTTCACCCTCCTTCGTCTCGTTTCGCTCTCTTTCACCCTCCTTCGTCTCGTTTCGCTCTCTTTCACCCTCCTTCGTCTCGGCTCGCTTTATTTCACCCTCCTTCCTCTTGTTTCACTCTCTTTCACCCTCCATCATCTTGTTTCTCTCTCTTTCACACTCCTTCGTCTCGTTTCGCCCTCTTTGACACTCCTTCATCTCGTTTCGCTCTCTTTGACCCTCCTTCATCTCGTTTAGCTCTCTTTCATCCTCCTTCGACTCCTTTCGCTCTCTTTCACCCTCCTTCATCTCGTTTCGCTCCCTTTCACCCTCCTTCGTCTCGTTTCGCTCTCTTTCACCCTCCTTCGACTCCTTTCGCTCTCTTTCACCCTCCTTCGTCTCGTTTCGCTCTCTTTCACCCTCCTTCTTCTCGTCTCGCTCTCTTTCACCCTCCTTCGTCTTGTTTCGCTACCTTTCACCTTTCGTCGTCTCGTTTCGCTCTCTTTCACCCTCCTTCATCTCGTTTCGCTCTCTTTCACCCTTCTTCGTCTCGTTTCGCTCCCTTTCACCTTTCTTCATCTCGTTTTGCTCTCTTTCACCCTCCTTCGTCTCGTTTCGATCTCTTTCTCCCTCCTTCATCTCGTTTCGCTCTCTTTCACCCTCCTTCTTCTCGTTCCGCTCTTTTTCACCCTCCTTCGTCTCGTTTCGCTCCCTTTCACCTTTCTTCGTCTAGTTTCGCTCTCTTTCACCCTCCTTCGTCTCGTTTCGCTCTCTTTCACCCTCCTTCGTCTCGTTTCGCTCTCTTTCACCCTCCTTCGTCTCGGCTCGCTTTCTTTCACCCTCCTTCCTCTCGTTTCACTCTCTTTCACCCTCCATCATCTTGTTTCTCTCTCTTTCACACTCCTTCGTCTCGTTTCACCCTCTTTGACACTCCTTCATCTCGTTTCGCTCTCTTTGACCCTCCTTCATCTCGTTTAGCTCTCTTTCATCCTCCTTCGTCTCGTTTCGCTCTGTTTCACACTCCTTCGTCTCGTTTTGCTCTCTTTCACCCTCCTTCATCTCGTTTTGCTCTCTTTCACCCTCCTTCGTCTTGTTTCGCTCTGTTCCACCCGCCTTCATCTCGTTTCGTCAACTTTCAACCTCCTTAGTCTCTTTTCGCTCTCTTTCACCCTCCTTCATCTCGTTTCGCTCCCTTTCACCCTCCTTCGTCTCGTTTCGCTCTCTTTCACCCTCCTTCCTCTCGTTTCCCTCTCTTTCACCCTCCATCGTCTCGTTTCGCTCTCTTTCACACTCCTTCATTTCGTTTTGCTCTCTTTCACCCTCCATCGTCTCGTTTCGCACTCTTTCACCCTCCTTCATCTTGTTTTGCTCTCTTCCACCCACCTTCGTCTCGTTTCGCCCTCTTTCACCATCCATCGTCTCGTTTCGCTCTCTTTCACCCTCCTTCGTCTCGTTTTACTCTCTTTCACTCTCCTTCGTCTCGTTTCGCCCTCTTTCACCCTCCTTCATCTCGTTTCGCTCTCTTTGCCCCTACCTCATCTCGTTTAGCTCCCTTTCATCCTCCTTCGTCTCGTTTCGCTCTCTTTCACACTCCTTCGTCTTGTTTCGCTCTCTTTCACCCTCCTTCTTCTCGTCTCGCTCTCTTTCACCCTCCTTCATCTCGTTTCGCTCTCTTTCACCCTCCTTCATCTCGTTTCGCTCCCTTTCACCCTCCTTCATTTCGTTTCGCTCTCTTTCACCCTCCTTCCTCTGGTTTCCCTCTCTTTCACCCTCCATCGTCTCGTTTCGCTCTCTTTCACCCTCCTTCGTCTCGTTTTACTCTCTTTCACCCTCCTTCGTCTCGTTTCACCCTCTTTCACCCTCCTTCATCTCGTTTCGCTCCCTTTGCCCCTCCCTCTTCTCGTTTACCTCTCTCTCATCCTCCTTCGTCTCGTTTCGCTCTGTTTCACACTCCTTCGTCTCGTTTTGCTCTCTATCACCCTCCTTCGTCTCGTTTCGCTCTCTTTCACCCTCCTTCGTCTTGTTTCGCTCTGTTCCACCAGCCTTCGTCTCGTTTTGACCTCTTTCACCCTCCTTAGTCTCTTTTCGTTCTCTTTCACCCTCCTTCATCTCGTTTCGCTCTCTTTCACCCTCCTTCATCTCGTTTTGCTCCCTTTCACCCTCCTTCGTCTCGTTTCGCTCTCTTTCACCCTCCTTCCTCTCGTTTCGCTCTCTTTCACCCTCCTTCGTCTCGTTTCGCTCTCTTTCACCCTCCTTCGTCTCGTTTCGCTCTCTTTCACCCTCCTTCGTCTCGGCTCGCTTTCTTTCACCCTCCTTCCTCTCGTTTCACTCTCTTTCACCCTCCATCATCTTGTTTCTCTCTTTTTCACAGTCCTTCGTCTCGTTTCGCCCTCTTTGACACTCCTTCATCTCGTTTCGCTCTCTTTGACCCTCCTTCATCTCGTTTAGCTCTCTTTCATCCTCCTTCGACTCCTTTCGCTCTCTTTCACCCTCCTTCATCTCGTTTCGCTCCCTTTCACCCTCCTTCGTCTCGTTTCGCTCTCTTTCACCCTCCTTCATCTCGTTTCGCTCTCTTTCACCCTTCTTCGTCTCGTTTCGCTCCCTTTCACCTTTCTTCATCTCGTTTTGCTCTCTTTCACCCTCCTTCGTCTCGTTTCGATCTCTTTCTCCCTCCTTCATCTCGTTTCGCTCTCTTTCACCCTCCTTCTTCTCGTTCCGCTCTTTTTCACCCTCCTTCGTCTCGTTTCGCTCCCTTTCACCTTTCTTCGTCTAGTTTCGCTCTCTTTCACCCTCCTTCGTCTCGTTTCGCTCTCTTTCACCCTCCTTCGTCTCGTTTCGCTCTCTTTCACCCTCCTTCGTCTCGGCTCGCTTTCTTTCACCCTCCTTCCTCTCGTTTCACTCTCTTTCACCCTCCATCATCTTGTTTCTCTCTCTTTCACACTCCTTCGTCTCGTTTCACCCTCTTTGACACTCCTTCATCTCGTTTCGCTCTCTTTGACCCTCCTTCATCTCGTTTAGCTCTCTTTCATCCTCCTTCGTCTCGTTTCGCTCTGTTTCACACTCCTTCGTCTCGTTTTGCTCTCTTTCACCCTCCTTCATCTCGTTTTGCTCTCTTTCACCCTCCTTCGTCTTGTTTCGCTCTGTTCCACCCGCCTTCATCTCGTTTCGTCAACTTTCAACCTCCTTAGTCTCTTTTCGCTCTCTTTCACCCTCCTTCATCTCGTTTCGCTCCCTTTCACCCTCCTTCGTCTCGTTTCGCTCTCTTTCACCCTCCTTCCTCTCGTTTCCCTCTCTTTCACCCTCCATCGTCTCGTTTCGCTCTCTTTCACACTCCTTCATTTCGTTTTGCTCTCTTTCACCCTCCATCGTCTCGTTTCGCACTCTTTCACCCTCCTTCATCTTGTTTTGCTCTCTTCCACCCACCTTCGTCTCGTTTCGCCCTCTTTCACCATCCATCGTCTCGTTTCGCTCTCTTTCACCCTCCTTCGTCTCGTTTTACTCTCTTTCACTCTCC
The DNA here is from genome assembly GCF_047496885.1 of Scyliorhinus torazame. Lineage (NCBI taxonomy): Eukaryota > Metazoa > Chordata > Chondrichthyes > Carcharhiniformes > Scyliorhinidae > Scyliorhinus > Scyliorhinus torazame. The sequence continues at coordinate 113,300 of NW_027308023.1, read as the reverse complement.
TTCGTCTCGTTTCGCCCTCTTTCACCCTCCTTCATCTCGTTTCGCTCTCTTTGCCCCTACCTCATCTCGTTTAGCTCCCTTTCATCCTCCTTCGTCTCGTTTCGCTCTCTTTCACACTCCTTCGTCTTGTTTCGCTCTCTTTCACCCTCCTTCTTCTCGTCTCGCTCTCTTTCACCCTCCTTCATCTCGTTTCGCTCTCTTTCACCCTCCTTCATCTCGTTTCGCTCCCTTTCACCCTCCTTCATTTCGTTTCGCTCTCTTTCACCCTCCTTCCTCTGGTTTCCCTCTCTTTCACCCTCCATCGTCTCGTTTCGCTCTCTTTCACCCTCCTTCGTCTCGTTTTACTCTCTTTCACCCTCCTTCGTCTCGTTTCACCCTCTTTCACCCTCCTTCATCTCGTTTCGCTCCCTTTGCCCCTCCCTCTTCTCGTTTACCTCTCTCTCATCCTCCTTCGTCTCGTTTCGCTCTGTTTCACACTCCTTCGTCTCGTTTTGCTCTCTATCACCCTCCTTCGTCTCGTTTCGCTCTCTTTCACCCTCCTTCGTCTTGTTTCGCTCTGTTCCACCAGCCTTCGTCTCGTTTTGCCCTCTTTCACCCTCCTTAGTCTCTTTTCGTTCTCTTTCACCCTCCTTCATCTCGTTTCGCTCTCTTTCACCCTCCTTCATCTCGTTTTGCTCCCTTTCACCCTCCTTCGTCTCGTTTCGCTCTCTTTCACCCTCCTTCCTCTCGTTTCGCTCTCTTTCACCCTCCTTCGTCTCGTTTCGCTCTCTTTCACCCTCCTTCGTCTCGTTTCGCTCTCTTTCACCCTCCTTCGTCTCGGCTCGCTTTCTTTCACCCTCCTTCCTCTCGTTTCACTCTCTTTCACCCTCCATCATCTTGTTTCTCTCTTTTTCACAGTCCTTCGTCTCGTTTCGCCCTCTTTGACACTCCTTCATCTCGTTTCGCTCTCTTTGACCCTCCTTCATCTCGTTTAGCTCTCTTTCATCCTCCTTCGACTCCTTTCGCTCTCTTTCACCCTCCTTCATCTCGTTTCGCTCCCTTTCACCCTCCTTCGTCTCGTTTCGCTCTCTTTCACCCTCCTTCGACTCCTTTCGCTCTCTTTCACCCTCCTTCGTCTCGTTTCGCTCTCTTTCACCCTCCTTCTTCTCGTCTCGCTCTCTTTCACCCTCCTTCGTCTTGTTTCGCTACCTTTCACCTTTCGTCGTCTCGTTTCGCTCTCTTTCACCCTCCTTCATCTCGTTTCGCTCTCTTTCACCCTCCTTCGTCTCGTTTCGCTCTCTTTCACCCTCCTTCGTCTCGTTTCCGCTCTCTTTCACCCTCCTTCCTCTTGTTTCGCTCTCTTTCACCCTCCATCATCTTGTTTCCGTCTCTTTCACCCTCCTTCGTCTCGTTTCGCACTCTTTGACACTCCTTCATCTCGTTTTGCTCTCATTGACCCTCCTTCATCTCGTTTAGCTCTCTTTCACCCTCCTTCGTCTCGTTTTGCTCTCTTTCACCCTCCTTCGTCTTGTTTCGCTCTGTTCCACCCGCCTTCATCTCGTTTCGTCAACTTTCAACCTCCTTTGTCTCTTTTTGCTCTCTTTTACCCTCCTTCATATCGTTTCGCTCTCTTTCACCCTCCTTCATCTCGTTTCGCTCCCTTTCACCCTCCTTCGTCTCGTTTCGCTCTCTTTCACCCTCCTTCCTCTCGTTTCCCTCTCTTTCACCCTCCTTCCTCTCGTTTCCCTCTCTTTCATCCTCCATTGTCTCGTTTCGCTCTCTTTCACACTCCTTCGTTTCGTTTTGCTCTCTTTCACCCTCCATCGTCTCGTTTCGCACTCTTTCACCCTCCTTCATCTTGTTTCGCTCTCTTCCACCCACCTTCGTCTCGTTTCGCCCTCTTTCACCCTCCATCTTCTCGTTTGGCTCTCTTTCACCCTCCTTCGTCTCGTTTTACTCTCTTTCACCCTCCTTCATCTCGTTTCGCCCTCTTTCACCCTCCTTCATCTCGTTTCTCTCCCTTTGTCCCTCCCTCATCTCGTTTAGCTCTCTTTCATCCTCCTTCGTCTCGTTTCGCTCTGTTTCACACTCCTTCGTTTCGTTTTGCTCTCTATCACCCTCCTTCGTCTCGTTTTGCTCTCTTTCACCCTCCTTCGTCTTGTTTCGCTCTGTTCCACCAGCCTTCGTCTCGTTTCGCCCTCTTTCACCCTCCTTAGTCTCTTTTCGTTCTCTTTCACCCTCCTTCATCTCGTTTCGCTCTCTTTCACCCTCCTTCATCTCGTTTTGCTCCCTTTCACCCTCCTTCGTCTCGTTTCACTCTCTTTCGCCCTCGTTCCTCTCGTTTCGCTCTCTTTCACACTCCATCGTCTCGTTTCGCTCTCTTTCACACTCCTTCGTCTCATTTCGCCCTCTTTCACCCTCCTTCGTCTCGTTTCGCTCTCTTCCACCCTCCTTCATTTCGTTTCCCTCTCTTTCACCCTCCTTTGTCTTGTTTCGATCTCTTTCACCCACCTTCATCTCGTTTCGCTCTCTTTCACCCTCCATCGTCTCGTTTCACTCTGTTTCACCCTCCTTCGTCTCGTTTCGGTCTCTTTCACCCTCCTTCGTCTCGTTTCGGTCTCTTTCACCCTCCTTCGTCTCGTTCCACTCTCTTTCACCCTCCTTCGACTCCTTTCGCTCTCTTTCACCCTCCTTCATCTCGTTTTGCTCTCTTTCACCCTCCTTCTTCTCGTTTCGCTCTCTTTCACCCTCCTTCGCCTCGTTTCGCTCCCTTTCACCTTTCTTCATCTCGTTTTGCTCTCTTTCACCCTCCTTCGTCTCGTTTCGATCTCTTTCTCCCTCCTTCGTCTCGTTTCGCTCTCTTCCACCCTCCTTCATTTAGTTTCCCTCTATTTCACCCTCCTTTCTCTTGTTTCGATCTCTTTCACCCACCTTCATCTCGTTTCGCTCTCTTTCACCCTCCATCGTCTCGTTTCGCTCTGTTTCACCCTCCTTCATCTCGTTTCGGTCTCTTTCACCCTCCTTCGTCTTGTTTCGGTCTCTTTCACCCTCCTTCGTCTCGTTCCACTCTCTTTCACCCTCCTTCGACTCCTTTCGCTCTCTTTCACCCTCCTTTGTCTCGTTTCAGTCTCTTTCACCCTCCTTCGTCTCGTTCCGCTCTCTTTCATCCTCCTTCGACTCCTTTCGCTCTCTTTCACCCTCCTTCGTCTCGTTTCGCTCTCTTTCACCCTCCTTCTTCTCGTCTCGCTCTCTTTCACCCTCCTTCGTCTTGTTTCGCTACCTTTCACCTTTCGTCGTCTCGTTTCGCTCTCTTTCACCCTCCTTCATCTCGTTTCGCTCTCTTTCACCCTCCTTCGTCTCGTTTCGCTCTCTTTCACCCTCCTTCGTCTCGTTTCCGCTCTCTTTCACCCTCCTTCCTCTTGTTTCGCTCTCTTTCACCCTCCATCATCTTGTTTCGGTCTCTTTCACCCTCCTTCGTCTCGTTTCGCACTCTTTAACACTCCTTCATCTCGTTTTGCTCTCATTGACCCTCCTTCATCTCGTTTAGCTCTCTTTCACCCTCCTTCGTCTCGTTTTGCTCTCTTTCACCCTCCTTCGTCTTGTTTCGCTCTGTTCCACCCGCCTTCATCTCGTTTCGTCAACTTTCAACCTCCTTTGTCTCTTTTTGCTCTCTTTTACCCTCCTTCATATCGTTTCGCTCTCTTTCACCCTCCTTCATCTCGTTTCGCTCCCTTTCACCCTCCTTCGTCTCGTTTCGCTCTCTTTCACCCTCCTTCCTCTCGTTTCCCTCTCTTTCACCCTCCTTCCTCTCGTTTCCCTCTCTTTCATCCTCCATTGTCTCGTTTCGCTCTCTTTCACACTTCTTCGTTTCGTTTTGCTCTCTTTCACCCTCCATCGTCTCGTTTCGCACTCTTTCACCCTCCTTCATCTTGTTTCGCTCTCTTCCACCCACCTTCGTCTCGTTTCGCCCTCTTTCACCCTCCATCTTCTCGCTTGGCTCTCTTTCACCCTCCTTCGTCTCGTTTTACTCTCTTTCACCCTCCTTCGTCTCGTTTCGCCCTCTTTCACCCTCCTTCATCTCGTTTCTCTCCCTTTGTCCCTCCCTCATCTCGTTTAGCTCTCTTTCATCCTCCTTCGTCTCGTTTCGCTCTGTTTCACACTCCTTCGTTTCGTTTTGCTCTCTATCACCCTCCTTCGTCTCGTTTTGCTCTCTTTCACCCTCCTTCGTCTTGTTTCGCTCTGTTTCACCAGCCTTCGTCTCGTTTCGCCCTCTTTCACCCTCCTTAGTCTCTTTTCGTTCTCTTTCACCCTCCTTCATCTCGTTTCGCTCTCTTTCACCCTCCTTCATCTCGTTTTGCTCCCTTTCACCCTCCTTCGTCTCGTTTCACTCTCTTTCGCCCTCGTTCCTCTCGTTTCGCTCTCTTTCACACTCCATCGTCTCGTTTCGCTCTCTTTCACACTCCTTCGTCTCATTTCGCCCTCTTTCACCCTCCTTCGTCTCGTTTCGCTCTCTTCCACCCTCCTTCATTTCGTTTCCCTCTCTTTCACCCTCCTTTGTCTTGTTTCGATCTCTTTCACCCACCTTCATCTCGTTTCGCTCTCTTTCACCCTCCATCGTCTCGTTTCACTCTGTTTCACCCTCCTTCGTCTCGTTTCGGTCTCTTTCACCCTCCTTCGTCTCGTTTCGGTCTCTTTCACCCTCCTTCGTCTCGTTCCACTCTCTTTCACCCTCCTTCGACTCCTTTCGCTCTCTTTCACCCTCCTTCATCTCGTTTTGCTCTCTTTCACCCTCCTTCTTCTCGTTTCGCTCTCTTTCACCCTCCTTCGCCTCGTTTCGCTCCCATTCACCTTTCTTCATCTCGTTTTGCTCTCTTTCACCCTCCTTCGTCTCGTTTCGATCTCTTTCTCCCTCCTTCGTCTCGTTTCGCTCTCTTCCACCCTCCTTCATTTAGTTTCCCTCTATTTCACCCTCCTTTCTCTTGTTTCGATCTCTTTCACCCACCTTCATCTCGTTTCGCTCTCTTTCACCCTCCATCGTCTCGTTTCGCTCTGTTTCACCCTCCTTCATCTCGTTTCGCTCTCTTTCACCCTCCATCGTCTCGTTTCGCTCTGTTTCACCCTCCTTCGTCTCGTTCCACTCTCTTTCACCCTCCTTCGACTCCTTTCGCTCTCTTTCACCCTCCTTTGTCTCGTTTCAGTCTCTTTCACCCTCCTTCGTCTCGTTCCGCTCTCTTTCACCCTCCTTCGTCTCGTTTCGCTCTCTTTCACCCTCCTTCCTCTCGTTTCGCTCTCTTTCACCCTCCTTCGTCTCGTTTCGCTCTCTTTCACCCTCCTTCGTCTCGTTTCGCTCTCTTTCACCCTCCTTCGTCTCGGCTCGCTTTCTTTCACCCTCCTTCCTCTCGTTTCACTCTCTTTCACCCTCCATCATCTTGTTTCTCTCTCTTTCACACTCCTTCGTCTCGTTTCGCCCTCTTTGACACTCCTTCATCTCGTTTCGCTCTCTTTGACCCTCCTTCATCTCGTTTCGCTCTCTTTCATCCTCCTTCGACTCCTTTCGCTCTCTTTCACCCTCCTTCATCTCGTTTCGCTCCCTTTCACCCTCCTTCGTCTCGTTTCGCTCTCTTTCACCCTCCTTCGACTCCTTTCGCTCTCTTTCACCCACCTTCGTCTCGTTTCGCTCTCTTTCACCCTCCTTCTTCTCGTCTCGCTCTCTTTCACCCTCCTTCGTCTTGTTTCGCTACCTTTCACCTTTCGTCGTCTCGTTTCGCTCTCTTTCACCCTCCTTCATCTCGTTTCGCTCTCTTTCACCCTCCTTCGTCTCGTTTCGCTCTCTTTCACCCTCCTTCGTCTCGTTTCCGCTCTCTTTCACCCTCCTTCCTCTTGTTTCGCTCTCTTTCACCCTCCATCATCTTGTTTCGGTCTCTTTCACCCTCCTTCGTCTCGTTTCGCACTCTTTGACACTCCTTCATCTCGTTTTGCTCTCATTGACCCTCCTTCATCTCGTTTAGCTCTCTTTCACCCTCCTTCGTCTCGTTTTGCTCTCTTTCACCCTCCTTCGTCTTGTTTCGCTCTGTTCCACCCGCCTTCATCTCGTTTCGTCAACTTTCAACCTCCTTTGTCTCTTTTTGCTCTCTTTTACCCTCCTTCATATCGTTTCGCTCTCTTTCACCCTCCTTCATCTCGTTTCGCTCCCTTTCACCCTCCTTCGTCTCGTTTCGCTCTCTTTCACCCTCCTTCCTCCCGTTTCCCTCTCTTTCACCCTCCTTCCTCTCGTTTCCCTCTCTTTCATCCTCCATTGTCTCGTTTCGCTCTCTTTCACACTCCTTCGTTTCGTTTTGCTCTCTTTCACCCTCCATCGTCTCGTTTCGCACTCTTTCACCCTCCTTCATCTTGTTTCGCTCTCTTCCACCCACCTTCGTCTCGTTTCGCCCTCTTTCACCCTCCATCTTCTCGTTTGGCTCTCTTTCACCCTCCTTCGTCTCGTTTTACTCTCTTTCACCCTCCTTCGTCTCGTTTCGCCCTCTTTCACCCTCCTTCATCTCGTTTCTCTCCCTTTGTCCCTCCCTCATCTCGTTTAGCTCTCTTTCATCCTCCTTCGTCTCGTTTCGCTCTGTTTCACACTCCTTCGTTTCGTTTTGCTCTCTATCACCCTCCTTCGTCTCGTTTTGCTCTCTTTCACCCTCCTTCGTCTTGTTTCGCTCTGTTTCACCAGCCTTTGTCTCGTTTCGCCCTCTTTCACCCTCCTTAGTCTCTTTTCGTTCTCTTTCACCCTCCTTCATCTCGTTTCGCTCTCTTTCACCCTCCTTCATCTCGTTTTGCTCCCTTTCACCCTCCTTCGTCTCGTTTCACTCTCTTTCGCCCTCGTTCCTCTCGTTTCGCTCTCTTTCACACTCCATCGTCTCGTTTCGCTCTCTTTCACACTCCTTCGTCTCATTTCGCCCTCTTTCACCCTCCTTCGTCTCGTTTCGCTCTCTTCCACCCTCCTTCATTTCGTTTCCCTCTCTTTCACCCTCCTTTGTCTTGTTTCGATCTCTTTCACCCACCTTCATCTCGTTTCGCTCTCTTTCACCCTCCATCGTCTCGTTTCACTCTGTTTCACCCTCCTTCGTCTCGTTTCGGTCTCTTTCACCCTCCTTCGTCTCGTTTCGGTCTCTTTCACCCTCCTTCGTCTCGTTCCACTCTCTTTCACCCTCCTTCGACTCCTTTCGCTCTCTTTCACCCTCCTTCATCTCGTTTTGCTCTCTTTCACCCTCCTTCTTCTCGTTTCGCTCTCTTTCACCCTCCTTCGCCTCGTTTCGCTCCCTTTCACCTTTCTTCATCTCGTTTTGCTCTCTTTCACCCTCCTTCGTCTCGTTTCGATCTCTTTCTCCCTCCTTCGTCTCGTTTCGCTCTCTTCCACCCTCCTTCATTTAGTTTCCCTCTATTTCACCCTCCTTTGTCTTGTTTCGATCTCTTTCACCCACCTTCATCTCGTTTCGCTCTCTTTCACCCTCCTTCATCTCGTTTTGCTCCCTTTCACCCTCCTTCGTCTCGTTTCACTCTCTTTCGCCCTCGTTCCTCTCGTTTCGCTCTCTTTCACACTCCATCGTCTCGTTTCGCTCTCTTTCACACTCCTTCGTCTCATTTCGCCCTCTTTCACCCTCCTTCGTCTCGTTTCGCTCTCTTCCACCCTCCTTCATTTCGTTTCCCTCTCTTTCACCCTCCTTTGTCTTGTTTCGATCTCTTTCACCCACCTTCATCTCGTTTCGCTCTCTTTCACCCTCCATCGTCTCGTTTCACTCTGTTTCACCCTCCTTCGTCTCGTTTCGGTCTCTTTCACCCTCCTTCGTCTCGTTTCGGTCTCTTTCACCCTCCTTCGTCTCGTTCCACTCTCTTTCACCCTCCTTCGACTCCTTTCGCTCTCTTTCACCCTCCTTCATCTCGTTTTGCTCTCTTTCACCCTCCTTCTTCTCGTTTCGCTCTCTTTCACCCTCCTTCGCCTCGTTTCGCTCCCTTTCACCTTTCTTCATCTCGTTTTGCTCTCTTTCACCCTCCTTCGTCTCGTTTCGATCTCTTTCTCCCTCCTTCGTCTCGTTTCGCTCTCTTCCACCCTCCTTCATTTAGTTTCCCTCTATTTCACCCTCCTTTGTCTTGTTTCGATCTCTTTCACCCACCTTCATCTCGTTTCGCTCTCTTTCACCCTCCATCGTCTCGTTTCGCTCTGTTTCACCCTCCTTCATCTCGTTTCGGTCTCTTTCACCCTCCTTCGTCTTGTTTCGGTCTCTTTCACCCTCCTTCGTCTCGTTCCACTCTCTTTCACCCTCCTTCGACTCCTTTCGCTCTCTTTCACCCTCCTTCATCTCGTTTCGCTCTCTTTCACCCTCCTTCTCGTTTCGCTCTCTTTCACCCTCCTTCGTCTCATTTCGCTCCCTTTCACCTTTCTTCATCTCGTTTCGCTCTCTTTCACCCTCCTTCGTCTCGTTTCGCTCTCTTTCACCCTCCTTCGTCTCGTTTCGCTCTCTTTCACCCTCCTTCATCTCGGCTCGCTCTCTTTCACCCTCCTTCCTATCGTTTCACTCTCTTTCACCCTCCATCAACTTGTTTCGCTCTCTTTCACCCTCCTTCGTCTCGTTTCGCCCTCTTTGACACTCCTTCATCTCGTTTCTCTCTCTTTGACACTCCATCATCTCGTTTTGCTCTCTTTCATCCTCCTTCATCTTGTTTCGCTCTCTTTCACCCTCCTTCGTCTCGTTTCGCTCCCTTTCACCTTTCTTCGTCTCGTTTCGCTCTCTTTCACCCTCCTTCGTCTCGTTTCGCTCTCTTTCACCCTCCTTCGTCTCGTTTTGCTCTCTTTCACCCTCCCTCGTCTCGGCTCACTCTCTTTCACTCTCCTTCCTCTCGTTTCACTCTCTTTCACCCTCCATCATCTTGTTTCGCTCTCTTTCACCCTCCTTCGTCTCGTTTCGCCCTCTTTGACACTCCTTCATCTCGTTTCGCTCTCTTTGACCCTCCTTCATCTCGTTTAGCTCTTTTTCATCCTCCTTCGTCTCGTTTTGCTCTCTTTCACCCTCCTTCGTCTTGTTTCGCTCTGTTCCACCCGCCTTCGTCTCGTTTCGTTAACTTTCAATGTCCTTTGTCTCTTTTCGCTCTCTTTCACCCTCCTTCATCTCGTTTGTCTCTCTTTCACCCTCCTTCATCTCGTTTTGCTCCCTTTCACCCTCCTTCGTCTCGTTTTGCTCTCTTTCACCCTCCTTCGACTCCTTTCGCTCTCTTTCACCCTCCTTCGTCTCGTTTCGCTCTCTTTCACCCTCCTTCTTCTCGTCTCGCTCTCTTTCACCCTTCTTCGTCTCGTTTTGCTCCCTTTCACCTTTCTTCGTCTCGTTTCGCTCTCTTTCACCCTCCTTCATCTCGTTTCGCTCTCTTTCACCCTCCTTCGTCTCGTTTCACTCTCTTTCACCCTCCGTCGTCTCGGTTCGCTCTCTTTCACCCTCCTTCCTCTCGTTTCGCTCTCTTTCACCCTCAATCATCTTGTTTCGGTCTCTTTCACCCTCCTTCGTCTCGTTTCGCACTCTTTGACACTCCTTCATCTCGTTTTGCTCTCTTTGACCCTCCTTCATCTCGTTTAGCTCTCTTTCATCCTCCTTCGTCTCGTTTCGCTCTGTTTCACACTCCTTCGTCTCGTTTTGCTCTCTTTCACCCTCCTTCGTCTCGTTTTGCTCTCTTTCACCCTCCTTCGTCTTGTATCGCTCTGTTCCACACGCCTTCATCTCGTTTCGTCAACTTTCAACCTCCTTTGTCTCTTTTCGCTCTCTTTCACCCTCCTTCATCTCGTTTCGCTCCCTTTCACCCTCCTTCATCTCGTTTCGCTCCCTTTCACCCTCCTTCGTCTCGTTTCGCTCTCTTTCACCCTCCTTCCTCTCGTTTCCCTCTCTTTCACCCTCCATCGTCTCGTTTCGCTCTCTTTCACACTCATTTGTTTCGTTTTGCTCTCTTTCACCCTCCATCGTCTCGTTTCGCTCTCTTTCACCCTCCTTCATCTTGTTTCGCTCTCTTCCACCCACCTTCGCCTCGTTTCGCCCTCTTTCACCCTCCATCGTCTCGTTTTACTCTCTTTCACCCTCCTTTGTCTCGTTTCACCGTCTTTCACCCTCCTTCGTCTCGTTTCGCTCTCTTTCACCCTCCTTCCTCTGGTTTCCCTCTCTTTCACCCTCCATCGTCTCGTTTCGCTCTCTTTCACACTCCTTTGTTTCGTTTTGCTCTCTTTCACCCTCCATCGTCTCGTTTCGCTCTCTTTCACCCTCCTTCATCTTGTTTCGCTCTCTTCCACCCACCTTCGTCTCGTTTCGCCCTCTTTCACCCTCCATCGTCTCGTTTCGCTCTCTTTCACCCTCCTTCGTCTCGTTTTACTCTCTTTCACCCTCCTTCGTCTCGTTTCACCCTCTTTCACCCTCCTTCATCTCGTTTCGCTCCCTTTGCCCCTCCCTCTTCTCGTTTACCTCTCTCTCATCCTCCTTCGTCTCGTTTCGCTCTGTTTCACACTCCTTCGTCTCGTTTTGCTCTCTATCACCCTCCTTCGTCTCGTTTCGCTCTCTTTCACCCTCCTTCGTCTTGTTTCGCTCTGTTCCACCAGCCTTCGTCTCGTTTCGCCCTCTTTCACCCTCCTTAGTCTCTTTTCGTTCTCTTTCACCCTCCTTCATCTCGTTTCGCTCTCTTTCACCCTCCTTCATCTCGTTTTGCTCCCTTTCACCCTCCTTCGTCTCGTTTCGCTCTCTTTCACCCTCCTTCCTCTCGTTTCGCTCTCTTTCACCCTCCTTCGTCTCGTTTCGCTCTCTTTCACCCTCCTTCGTCTCGTTTCGCTCTCTTTCACCCTCCTTCGTCTCGGCTCACTTTCTTTCACCCTCCTTCCTCTCGTTTCACTCTCTTTCACCCTCCATCATCTTGTTTCTCTCTCTTTCACACTCCTTCGTCTCGTTTCGCCCTCTTTGACACTCCTTCATCTCGTTTCGCTCTCTTTGACCCTCCTTCATCTCGTTTAGCTCTCTTTCATCCTCCTTCGACTCCTTTCGCTCTCTTTCACCCTCCTTCATCTCGTTTCGCTCCCTTTCACCCTCCTTAGTCTCGTTTCGCTCTCTTTCACCCTCCTTCGACTCCTTTCGCTCTCTTTCACCCTCCTTCGTCTCGTTTCGCTCTCTTTCACCCTCCTTCTTCTCGTCTCGCTCTCTTTCACCCTCCTTCGTCTTGTTTCGCTACCTTTCACCTTTCGTCGTCTCGTTTCGCTCTCTTTCACCCTCCTTCATCTCGTTTCGCTCTCTTTCACCCTCCTTCGTCTCGTTTCGCTCTCTTTCACCCTCCTTCGTCTCGTTTCCGCTCTCTTTCACCCTCCTTCCTCTTGTTTCGCTCGCTTTCACCCTCCATCATCTTGTTTCGGTCTCTTTCACCCTCCTTCGTCTCGTTTCGCACTCTTTGACACTCCTTCATCTCGTTTTGCTCTCATTGACCCTCTTTCATCTCGTTTAGCTCTCTTTCACCCTCCTTCGTCTCATTTTGCTCTCTTTCACCCTCCTTCGTCTTGTTTCGCTCTGTTCCACCCGCCTTCATCTCGTTTCGTCAACTTTCAACCTCCTTTGTCTCTTTTTGCTCTCTTTTACCCTCCTTCATATCGTTTCGCTCTCTTTCACCCTCCTTCATCTCGTTTCGCTCCCTTTCACCCTCCTTCGTCTCGTTTCGCTCTCTTTCACCCTCCTTCCTCTCGTTTCCCTCTCTTTCACCCTCCTTCCTCTAGTTTCCCTCTCTTTCACCCTCCATTGTCTCGTTTCGCTCTCTTTCACACTCCTTCGTTTCGTTTTGCTCTCTTTCACCCTCCATCGTCTCGTTTCGCACTCTTTCACCCTCCTTCATCTTGTTTCGCTCTCTTCCACCCACCTTCGTCTCGTTTCGCCCTCTTTCACCCTCCATCTTCTCGTTTGGCTGTCTTTCACCCTCCTTCGTCTCGTTTTACTCTCTTTCACCCTCCTTCGTCTCGTTTCGCCCTCTTTCACCCTCCTTCATCTCGTTTCTCTCCCTTTGTCCCTCCCTCGTCTCGTTTAGCTCTCTTTCATCCTCCTTCGTCTCGTTTCGCTCTGTTTCACACTCCTTCGTTTCGTTTTGCTCTCTATCACCCTCCTTCGTCTCGTTTTGCTCTCTTTCACCCTCCTTCGTCTTGTTTCGCTCTGTTCCACCAGCCTTCGTCTCGTTTCGCCCTCTTTCACCCTCCTTAGTCTCTTTTCGTTCTCTTTCACCCTCCTTCATCTCGTTTCGCTCTCTTTCACCCTCCTTCATCTCGTTTTGCTCCCTTTCACCCTCCTTCGTCTCGTTTCACTCTCTTTCGCCCTCGTTCCTCTCGTTTCGCTCTCTTTCACACTCCATCGTCTCGTTTCGCTCTCTTTCGCACTCCTTCGTCTCATTTCGCCCTCTTTCACCCTCCTTCGTCTCGTTTCGCTCTCTTCCACCCTCCTTCATTTCGTTTCCCTCTCTTTCACCCTCCTTTGTCTTGTTTCGATCTCTTTCACCCACCTTCATCTCGTTTCGCTCTCTTTCACCCTCCATCGTCTCGTTTCACTCTGTTTCACCCTCCTTTGTCTCGTTTCGGTCTCTTTCACCCTCCTTCGTCTCGTTTCGGTCTCTTTCACCCTCCTTCGTCTCGTTCCACTCTCTTTCACCCTCCTTCGACTCCTTTCGCTCTCTTTCACCCTCCTTCATCTCGTTTTGCTCTCTTTCACCCTCCTTCTTCTCGTTTCGCTCTCTTTCACCCTCCTTCGCCTCGTTTCGCTCCCTTTCACCTTTCTTCATCTCGTTTTGCTCTCTTTCACCCTCCTTCGTCTCGTTTCGATCTCTTTCTCCCTCCTTCATCTCGTTTCGCTCTCTTTCACCCTCCTTCTTCTCGTTCCGCTCTTTTTCACCCTCCTTCGTCTCGTTTCGCTCCCTTTCACCTTTCTTCGTCTAGTTTCGCTCTCTTTCACCCTCCTTCGTCTCGTTTCGCCCTCTTTCACCCTCCTTCGTCTCGTTTCGCTCTCTTTCACCCTCCTTCGTCTCGGCTCGCTTTCTTTCACCCTCCTTCCTCTCGTTTCACTCTCTTTCACCCTCCATCATCTTGTTTCTCTCTCTTTCAAACTCCTTCGTCTCGTTTCGCCCTCTTTGACACTCCTTCATCTCGTTTCGCTCTCTTTGACCCTCCTTCATCTCGTTTAGCTCTCTTTCATCCTCCTTCGTCTCGTTTCGCTCTGTTTCACACTCCTTCGTCTCGTTTTGCTCTCTTTCACCCTCCTTCATCTCGTTTTGCTCTCTTTCACCCTCATTCGTCTTGTTTCGCTCTGTTCCACCCGCCTTCATCTCGTTTCGTCAACTTTCAACCTCCTTTGTCTCTTTTCGCTCTCTTTCACCCTCCTTCATCTCGTTTCGCTCCCTTTCACCCTCCTTCGTCTCGTTTCGCTCTCTTTCACCCTCCTTCCTCTCGTTTCCCTCTCTTTCACCCTCCATCGTCTCGTTTCGCACTCTTTCACCCTCCTTCATCTTGTTTTGCTCTCTTCCACCCACCTTCGTCTCGTTTCGCCCTCTTTCACCATCCATCGTCTCGTTTCGCTCTCTTTCACCCTCCTTCGTCTCGTTTTACTCTCTTTCACTCTCCTTCGTCTCGTTTCGCCCTCTTTCACCCTCCTTCATCTCGTTTCGCTCTCTTTGCCCCTCCCTCATCTCGTTTAGCTCCCTTTCATCCTCCTTCGTCTCGTTTCGCTCTGTTTCACACTCCTTCGTTTTGTTTTGTTCTCTATCACCCTCCTTCGTCTCGTTTCGCTCTCTTTCACCCTCCTTCGTCTTGTTTTGCTCTCTTTCACCCTCCTTCTTCTCGTCTCGCTCTCTTTCACCCTTCTTCGACTCGTTTCGCTCCCTTTCACCTTTCTTCGTCTCGTTTCGCTCTCTTTCACCCTCCTTCGTCTCGTTTCACTCTCTTTCACCCTCCGTCGTCTCGGTTCGCTCTCTTTCACCCTCCTTCCTCTCGTTTCGCTCTCTTTCACCCTCAATCATCTTGTTTCGGTCTCTTTCACCCTCCTTCGTCTCGTTTCACACTCTTTGACACTCCTTCATCTCGTTTTGCTCTCTTTGACCCTCCTTCATCTCGTTTAGCTCTCTTTCATCATCCTTCGTCTCGTTTCGCTCTGTTTCACACTCCTTCGTCTCGTTTTGCTCTCTTTCACCCTCCTTCGTCTCGTTTTGCTCTCTTTCACCCTCCTTCGTCTTGTATCGCTCTGTTCCACACGCCTTCATCTCGTTTCGTCAACTTTCAACCTCCTTTGTCTCTTTTCGCTCTCTTTCACCCTCCTTCATCTCGTTTCGCTCTCTTTCACCCTCCTTCATCTCGTTTCGCTCCCTTTCACCCTCCATCGTCTCGTTTCGCTCTCTTTCACACTCCTTTGTTTCATTTTGCTCTCTTTCACCCTCCATCGTCTCGTTTCGCTCTCTTTCACCCTCCTTCATCTTGTTTCGCTCTCTTCCATCCAGCTTCGTCTCGTTTCGCCCTCTTTCACCGTCCATCGTCTCGTTTCGCTCTCTTTCACCCTCCTTCGTCTCGTTTTACTCTCTTTCACCCTCCTTCGTCTCGTTTCACCCTCTTTCACCCTCCTTCATCTCGTTTCGCTCTCTTTGCCCCTCCCTCTACTCGTTTACCTCTCTTTCATCCTCCTTCGTCTCGTTTCGCTCTGTTTCACACTCCTTCGTCTCGTTTTGCTCTCTATCACTCTCCTTCGTCTCGTTTCGCTCTCTTTCACCCTCCTTCGTCTTGTTTCGCTCTGTTCCACCAGCCTTCGTCTCGTTTCGCCCTCTTTCACCCTCCTTAGTCTCTTTTCGTTCTCTTTCACCCTCCTTCATCTCGTTTCGCTCACTTTCACCCTCCTTCATCTCGTTTTGCTCCCTTTCACCCTCCTTCGTCTCGTTTCGCTCTCTTTCACCCTCCTTCCTCTCGTTTCGCTCTCTTTCACCCTCCTTCGTCTCGTTTCGCTCTCTTTCACCCTCCTTCGTCTCGTTTCGCTCTCTTTCACCCTCCTTCATCTCGGCTCGCTTTCTTTCACCCTCCTTCCTCTCGTTTCACTCTCTTTCACCCTCCATCATCTTGTTTCTCTCTCTTTCACACTCCTTCGTCTCGTTTCGCCCTCTTTGACACTCCTTCATCTCCTTTTGCTCTCTTTGACCCTCCTTCATCTCGTTTAGCTCTCTTTCATCCTCCTTCGTCTCGTTTCGCTCTGTTTCACACTCCTTCGTCTCGTTTTGCTCTCTTTCACCCTCCTTCATCTCGTTTTGCTCTCTTTCACCCTCCTTCGTCTTGTTTCGCTCTGTTCCACCCGCCTTCATCTCGTTTCGTCAACTTTCAACCTCCTTTGTCTCTTTTCGCTCTCTTTCACCCTCCTTCATCTCGTTTCGCTCCCTTTCACCCTCCTTCGTCTCGTTTCGCTCTCTTTCACCCTCCTTCCTCTCGTTTCCCTCTCTTTCACCCTCCATCGTCTCGTTTCGCTCTCTTTCACACTCCTTCATTTCGTTTTGCTCTCTTTCACCCTCCATCGTCTTGTTTCGCACTCTTTCACCCTCCTTCATCTTGTTTTGCTCTCTTCCACCCACCTTCGTCTCGTTTCGCCCTCTTTCACCATCCATCGTCTCGTTTCGCTCTCTTTCACCCTCCTTCGTCTCGTTTTACTCTCTTTCACCCTCCTTCGTCTCGTTTTGCCCTCTTTCACCCTCCTTCATCTCGTTTCGCTCTCTTTGCCCCTCCCTCATCTCGTTTAGCTCCCTTTCAACCTCCTTCGTCTCGTTTCGCTCTGTTTCACACTCCTTCGTTTTGTTTTGCTCTCTATCACCCTCCTTCGTCTCGTTTCGCTCTCTTTCACCCTCCTTCGTCTTGTTTCGCTCTCTTTCACCCTCCTTCTTCTCGTCTCGCTCTCTTTCACCCTTCTTCGTCTCGTTTCGCTCCCTTTCACCTTTCTTCGTCTCGTTTCGCTCTCTTTCACCCTCCTTCGTCTCGTTTCACTCTCTTTCACCCTCCGTCGTCTCGGTTCGCTCTCTTTCACCCTCCTTCCTCTCGTTTCGCTCTCTTTCACCCTCAATCATCTTGTTTCGGTCTCTTTCACCCTCCTTCGTCTCGTTTCGCACTCTTTGACACTCCTTCATCTCGTTTTGCTCTCTTTGACCCTCCTTCATCTCGTTTAGCTCTCTTTCATCCTCCTTCGTCTCGTTTCGCTCTGTTTCACACTCCTTCGTCTCGTTTTGCTCTCTTTCACCCTCCTTCGTCTCGTTTTGCTCTCTTTCACCCTCCTTCGTCTTGTATCGCTCTGTTCCACACGCCTTCATCTCGTTTCGTCAACTTTCAACCTCCTTTGTCTCGTTTCGCTCTCTTTCACCCTCCTTCATCTCGTTTCGCTCTCTTTCACCCTCCTTCATCTCGTTTCGCTCCCTTTCACCCTCCTTCGTCTCGTTTCTCTCTCTTTCACCCTCCTTCCTCTCGTTTCCCTCTCTTTCACCCTCCATCGTCTCGTTTCGCTCTCTTTAACACTCCTTTGTTTCGTTTTGCTCTCTTTCACCCTCCATCGTCTCGTTTCGCTCTCTTTCACCCTCCTTCATCTTGTTTCGCTCTCTTCCACCCACCTTCGTCTCGTTTCGCCCTCTTTCACCCTCCATCGTCTCGTTTCGCTCTCTTTGCCCCTCCCTCTTCTCGTTTACCTCTCTTTCATCCTCCTTCATCTCGTTTCGCTCTGTTTCACACTCCTTCGTCTCGTTTTGCTCTCTATCACCCTCCTTTGTCTCGTTTCGCTCTCTTTCACCCTCCTTCGTCTTGTTTCGCTCTGTTCTACCAGCCTTCGTCTCGTTTCGCCCTCTTTCACCCTCCTTAGTCTCTTTTCGTTCTCTTTCACCCTCCTTCATCTCGTTTCGCTCTCTTTCACCCTCCTTCATCTCGTTTTGCTCCCTTTCACCCTCCTTCGTCTCGTTTCGCTCTCTTTCACCCTCCTTCCTCTCGTTTCCCTCTCTTTCACCCTCCTTCCTCTAGTTTCCCTCTCTTTCACCCTCCATTGTCTCGTTTCGCTCTCTTTCACCCTCCTTCATCTCGTTTCGCTCTATTTCACCCTCCTTCTCGTTTCGCTCTCTTTCACCCTCCTTCGTCTCATTTCGCTCCCTTTCACCTTTCTTCATCTCGTTTCGCTCTCTTTCACCCTCCTTCGTCTCGTTTCGCTCTCTTTCACCCTCCTTCGTCTCGTTTCGCTCTCTTTCACCCTCCTTCATCTCGGCTCGCTCTCTTTCACCCTCCTTCCTATCGTTTCACTCTCTTTTACCCTCCATCAACTTGTTTCGCTCTCTTTCACCCTCCTTCGTCTCGTTTCGCCCTCTTTGACACTCCTTCATCTCGTTTCTCTCTCTTTGACCCTCCTTCATCTCGTTTTGCTCTCTTTCATCCTCCTTCATCTTGTTTCGCTCTCTTTCACCCTCCTTCGTCTCGTTTCGCTCCCTTTCACCTTTCTTCGTCTCGTTTCGCTCTCTTTCACCCTCCTTCGTCTCGTTTCGCTCTCTTTCACCCTCCTTCGTCTCGTTTTGCTCTCTTTCACCCTCCCTCGTCTCGGCTCACTCTCTTTCACCCTCCTTCCTCTCGTTTCACTCTCTTTCACCCTCCATCATCTTGTTTCGCTCTCTTTCACCCTCCTTCGTCTCGTTTCGCCCTCTTTGACACTCCTTCATCTCGTTTCGCTCTCTTTGACCCGCCTTCATCTCGTTTAGCTCTCTTTCATCCTCCTTCGTCTCGTTTTGCTCTCTTTCACCCTCCTTCGTCTTGTTTCGCTCTGTTCCACCCGCCTTCATCTCGTTTCGTCAACTTTCAATGTCCTTTGTCTCTTTTCGCTCTCTTTCACCCTCCTTCATCTCGTTTGTCTCTCTTTCACCCTCCTTCATCTCGTTTTGATCCCTTTCACCCTCCTTCGTCTCGTTTTGCTCTCTTTCACCCTCCTTCGACTCCTTTCGCTCTCTTTCACCCTCCTTCATCTCGTTTCGCTCTCTTTCACCCTCCTTCTTCTCGTCTCGCTCTCTTTCACCCTTCTTCGTCTCGTTTTGCTCCCTTTCACCTTTCTTCGTCTCGTTTCGCTCTCTTTCACCCTCCTTCATCTCGTTTCGCTCTCTTTCACCCTCCTTCGTCTCGTTTCACTCTCTTTCACCCTCCGTCGTCTCGTTTCGCTCTCTTTCACCCTCCTTCGTCTCGTTTCGCTCTCTTTCACCCTCCTTCGTCTCGTTTCGCTCTCTTTCACCCTCCTTCATCTCGGCTCGCTCTCTTTCACCCTCCTTCCTCTTGTTTCACTCTCTTTCACCCTCCATCATCTTGTTTCGCTCTCTTTCACCCTCCTTCGTCTCGTTTCGCCCTCTTTGACCCACCTTCATCTCGTTGCGCTGTCTTTGACCCTCCTTCATCTCGTTTAGCTCTCTTTCATCCTCCTTCATCTCGTTTCGCTCTGTTTCACACTCCTTCGTCTCGTTTTGCTCTCTTTCACCCTCCTTCGCCTCGTTTTGCTCTCTTTCACCCTCCTTCGTCTTGTTTCGCTCTGTTCCGCCCGCCTTCGTCTCGTTTCGTCAACTTTCAACCTCCTTTGTCTCTTTTCGCTCTCTTTCACCCTCCTTCATCTCGTTTGTCTCTCTTTCTCCCTCCTTCGTCTCGTTTCGCTCTCTTTCACCCTCCTTCGACTCCTTTCGCTCTCTTTCAGCCTCCTTCGTCTCGTTTCGATCTCTTTCACCCTCCTTCTTCTCGTTTCGCTCTCTTTCACCCTCCTTCGTCTCGTTTCGCTCCCTTTCACCTTTCTTCGTCTCGTTTCGCTCTCTTTCACCCTCCTTCATCTCGTTTCGCTCTCTTTCACCCTCCTTCGTCTCGTTTCGCTCTCTTTCAACCTCCTTCGTCTCGGTTCGCTCTCTTTCACACTCCTTCCTCTCGTTTCGCTCTCTTTCACCCTCCATCATCTTATTTCGGTCTCTTTCACCCTCCTTTGTCTCGTTTCGCACTCTTTGACACTCCTTCATCTCGTTTTGCTCTCTTTGACCCTCCTTCATCTCGTTTAGCTCTCTTTCATCCTCCTTCGTCTCGTTTCGCTCTGTTTCACACTCCTTCGTCTCGTTTTGCTCTCTTTCACCCTCCTTCGTCTCGTTTTGCTCTCTTTCACCCTCCTTCATCTTGTTTCGCTCTGATCCACCCGCCTTCATCTCGTTTCGTCAACTTTCAACCTCCTTTGTCTCTTTTCGCTCTCTTTCACCCCCCTTCATATCGTTTCGCTCTCTTTCACCCTCCTTCATCTCGTTTCGCTCCCTTTCACCCTCCTTCATCTCGTTTCGCTCTCTTTCACCCTCCTTCCTCTCGCTTCCCTCTCTTTCACCCTCCATCGTCTCGTTTCGCTCTCTTTCACACTCCTTCATTTCGTTTTGCTCTCTTTCACCCTCCTTCGTCTCGTTTCACTCTCTTTCATCCTCCTTCGTCTTGTTTAGCACTGTTCCACCCGCCTTCGTCTCGTTTCGCACTCTTTCACCCTCCTTCGTCTCGTTTTGCTCTCTTTCACCCTCCTTCGTCTCGTTTCGCTCTCTTTCACCCTCCTTCATCTCGTTTCGCTCCCTTTCACCCTCCTTTGTCTCGTATCACTCTCTTTCACCTTCCTTCATCTCGTTTCTCTCTCTTTCACCCTCTTTGGTCTCGTTTCGCTCTCTTTCACCTTCCTTCATCTCGTTTCACTCTCTTTCACCCACATTCGTCTCGTTTCACCCTCTTTCACCCTCCTTCATCTCGTTTCGCCCTCTTTGACCCTCCTTCATCTCGTTTCGCTCTCTTTGACCCTCCTTCGTCTCGTTTAGGTCTCTTTCATCCTCCTTCGTCTCGTTTCGCTCTCTTTCTCACTCCTTCATCTCGTTTTGCTCTCTTTCACCCTCCTTCGTCTCGTTTCGCTCTCTTTCACCCTCCTTTGTCTTGTTTCGCTCTGTTCCACTCGCCTTCGTCTCGTTTCGTCCTCTTTCACCCTCCTTTGTCTCTTTTCGCTCTCTTTCACCCTCCTTCATCTCGTTTCGCTCTCTTTGACCCTCCTTCGTCTCGTTTAGGTCTCTTTCATCCTCCTTCATCTCGTTTCGCTCTGTTTCACACTCCTTCGTCTCGTTTCGCTCTCTTTCACCCTCTTTCGTCTCGTTTCCCTCACTTTCACCCTCCTACTTCTCGTTTCGCTGACTTTCACCCTCCTTCGTCTCGTTTCGCTCTCTTTCACCCTCCTTCGTCTCGTTTCGCTCTCTTTGACCCTCCTTCGTCTCATTTCGCTCTCTTTCACCCTCCTTCGTCTCGTTACGCTCTCTTTCATCCTCCTTCGTCTCGATTCGCTCTGTTTCACACTCCTTTATCTCGTTTTGCTCTCTTTCACCCTCCTTCGTCTCGTTTCGCTCTCTTTCATCCTCCTTCGCCTTGTTTCGCATTGTTCCACCGGCCTTTGTCTCGTTTCGCCCTCTTTCACCCTCCTTTGTCTCTTTTCGCTCTCTTTCACCCTCTTTCATCTCGTTTCGCTCTCTTTCACCCTCCTTCATCTCGTTTCGCTCCCTTTCACCCTCCTTCGTCTCGTTTCGCTCTCTTTCACACACCTTCGTCTCGTTTTGCTCTCTTTCACCCTCCTTCGTCTCGTTTCGCTCTCTTTCACCCTCCTTCATCTCGTTTTGCTCCCTTTCACCCTCCTTCGTCTCGTTTCGCTCTCTTTCACCCTCCTTCCTCTCGTTTCCCTCTCTTTCACCCTCCTTCCTCTAGTTTCCCTCTCTTTCACCCTCCATTGTCTCGTTTCGCTCTCTTTCACCCTCCTTCATCTCGTTTCGCTCTATTTCACCCTCCTTCTCGTTTCGCTCTCTTTCACCCTCCTTCGTCTCATTTCGCTCCCTTTCACCTTTCTTCATCTCGTTTCGCTCTCTTTCACCCTCCTTCGTCTCGTTTCGCTCTCTTTCACCCTCCTTCGTCTCGTTTCGCTCTCTTTCACCCTCCTTCATCTCGGCTCGCTCTCTTTCACCCTCCTTCCTATCGTTTCACTCTTTTTTACCCTCCATCAACTTGTTTCGCTCTCTTTCACCCTCCTTCGTCTCGTTTCGCCCTCTTTGACACTCCTTCATCTCGTTTCTCTCTCTTTGACCCTCCTTCATCTCGTTTTGCTCTCTTTCATCCTCCTTCATCTTGTTTCGCTCTCTTTCACCCTCCTTCGTCTCGTTTCGCTCCCTTTCACCTTTCTTCGTCTCGTTTCGCTCTCTTTCACCCTCCTTCGTCTCGTTTCGCTCTCTTTCACCCTCCTTCGTCTCGTTTTGCTCTCTTTCACCCTCCCTCGTCTCGGCTCACTCTCTTTCACCCTCCTTCCTCTCGTTTCACTCTCTTTCACCCTCCATCATCTTGTTTCGCTCTCTTTCACCCTCCTTCGTCTCGTTTCGCCCTCTTTGACACTCCTTCATCTCGTTTCGCTCTCTTTGACCCGCCTTCATCTCGTTTAGCTCTCTTTCATCCTCCTTCGTCTCGTTTTGCTCTCTTTCACCCTCCTTCGTCTTGTTTCGCTCTGTTCCACCCGCCTTCATCTCGTTTCGTCAACTTTCAATGTCCTTTGTCTCTTTTCGCTCTCTTTCACCCTCCTTCATCTCGTTTGTCTCTCTTTCACCCTCCTTCATCTCGTTTTGATCCCTTTCACCCTCCTTCGTCTCGTTTTGCTCTCTTTCACCCTCCTTCGACTCCTTTCGCTCTCTTTCACCCTCCTTCATCTCGTTTCGCTCTCTTTCACCCTCCTTCTTCTCGTCTCGCTCTCTTTCACCCTTCTTCGTCTCGTTTTGCTCCCTTTCACCTTTCTTCGTCTCGTTTCGCTCTCTTTCACCCTCCTTCATCTCGTTTCGCTCTCTTTCACCCTCCTTCGTCTCGTTTCACTCTCTTTCACCCTCCGTCGTCTCGTTTCGCTCTCTTTCACCCTCCTTCGTCTCGTTTCGCTCTCTTTCACCCTCCTTCGTCTCGTTTCGCTCTCTTTCACCCTCCTTCATCTCGGCTCGCTCTCTTTCACCCTCCTTCCTCTCGTTTCACTCTCTTTCACCCTCCATCATCTTGTTTCGCTCTCTTTCACCCTCCTTCGTCTCGTTTCGCCCTCTTTGACCCACCTTCATCTCGTTGCGCTGTCTTTGACCCTCCTTCATCTCGTTTAGCTCTCTTTCATCCTCCTTCATCTCGTTTCGCTCTGTTTCAAACTCCTTCGTCTCGTTTTGCTCTCTTTCACCCTCCTTCGCCTCGTTTTGCTCTCTTTCACCCTCCTTCGTCTTGTTTCGCTCTGTTCCGCCCGCCTTCGTCTCGTTTCGTCAACTTTCAACCTCCTTTGTCTCTTTTCGCTCTCTTTCACCCTCCTTCATCTCGTTTGTCTCTCTTTCTCCCTCCTTCGTCTCGTTTCGCTCTCTTTCACCCTCCTTCGACTCCTTTCGCTCTCTTTCAGCCTCCTTCGTCTCGTTTCGATCTCTTTCACCCTCCTTCTTCTCGTTTCGCTCTCTTTCACCCTCCTTCGTCTCGTTTCGCTCCCTTTCACCTTTCTTCGTCTCGTTTCGCTCTCTTTCACCCTCCTTCATCTCGTTTCGCTCTCTTTCACCCTCCTTCGTCTCGTTTCGCTCTCTTTCAACCTCCTTCGTCTCGGTTCGCTCTCTTTCACACTCCTTCCTCTCGTTTCGCTCTCTTTCACCCTCCATCATCTTATTTCGGTCTCTTTCACCCTCCTTTGTCTCGTTTCGCACTCTTTGACACTCCTTCATCTCGTTTTGCTCTCTTTGACCCTCCTTCATCTCGTTTAGCTCTCTTTCATCCTCCTTCGTCTCGTTTCGCTCTGTTTCACACTCCTTCGTCTCGTTTTGCTCTCTTTCACCCTCCTTCGTCTCGTTTTGCTCTCTTTCACCCTCCTTCATCTTGTTTCGCTCTGATCCACCCGCCTTCATCTCGTTTCGTCAACTTTCAACCTCCTTTGTCTCTTTTCGCTCTCTTTCACCCCCCTTCATATCGTTTCGCTCTCTTTCACCCTCCTTCATCTCGTTTCGCTCCCTTTCACCCTCCTTCATCTCGTTTCGCTCTCTTTCACCCTCCTTCCTCTCGCTTCCCTCTCTTTCACCCTCCATCGTCTCGTTTCGCTCTCTTTCACACTCCTTCATTTCGTTTTGCTCTCTTTCACCCTCCTTCGTCTCGTTTCACTCTCTTTCATCCTCCTTCGTCTTGTTTAGCACTGTTCCACCCGCCTTCGTCTCGTTTCGCACTCTTTCACCCTCCTTCGTCTCGTTTTGCTCTCTTTCACCCTCCTTCGTCTCGTTTCGCTCTCTTTCACCCTCCTTCATCTCGTTTCGCTCCCTTTCACCCTCCTTTGTCTCGTATCACTCTCTTTCACCTTCCTTCATCTCGTTTCTCTCTCTTTCACCCTCTTTGGTCTCGTTTCGCTCTCTTTCACCTTCCTTCATCTCGTTTCACTCTCTTTCACCCACATTCGTCTCGTTTCACCCTCTTTCACCCTCCTTCATCTCGTTTCGCCCTCTTTGACCCTCCTTCATCTCGTTTCGCTCTCTTTGACCCTCCTTCGTCTCGTTTAGGTCTCTTTCATCCTCCTTCGTCTCGTTTCGCTCTCTTTCTCACTCCTTCATCTCGTTTTGCTCTCTTTCACCCTCCTTCGTCTCGTTTCGCTCTCTTTCACCCTCCTTTGTCTTGTTTCGCTCTGTTCCACTCGCCTTCGTCTCGTTTCGTCCTCTTTCACCCTCCTTTGTCTCTTTTCGCTCTCTTTCACCCTCCTTCATCTCGTTTCGCTCTCTTTGACCCTCCTTCGTCTCGTTTAGGTCTCTTTCATCCTCCTTCATCTCGTTTCGCTCTGTTTCACACTCCTTCGTCTCGTTTCGCTCTCTTTCACCCTCTTTCGTCTCGTTTCCCTCACTTTCACCCTCCTACTTCTCGTTTCGCTGACTTTCACCCTCCTTCGTCTCGTTTCGCTCTCTTTCACCCTCCTTCGTCTCGTTTCGCTCTCTTTGACCCTCCTTCGTCTCATTTCGCTCTCTTTCACCCTCCTTCGTCTCGTTACGCTCTCTTTCATCCTCCTTCGTCTCGATTCGCTCTGTTTCACACTCCTTTATCTCGTTTTGCTCTCTTTCACCCTCCTTCGTCTCGTTTCGCTCTCTTTCATCCTCCTTCGCCTTGTTTCGCATTGTTCCACCGGCCTTTGTCTCGTTTCGCCCTCTTTCACCCTCCTTTGTCTCTTTTCGCTCTCTTTCACCCTCTTTCATCTCGTTTCGCTCTCTTTCACCCTCCTTCATCTCGTTTCGCTCCCTTTCACCCTCCTTCGTCTCGTTTCGCTCTCTTTCACACACCTTCGTCTCGTTTTGCTCTCTTTCACCCTCCTTCGTCTCGTTTCACTCTCTTTCCCCCTCCTTCGTCTTGTTTCGCTCTGTTCCACCCGCCTTCATCTCGTTTCACCCTCTTTCACCCTCCTTCGTCTCGTTTCACTCTCTTTCACCCTCCTTCGTCTCGTTTCGCTTTCTTTCACCCTCCTTCGTCTCGTTTCGCCCTCTTTCACACTCTTTCATCTCGTTTCCCTCTCTTTTATGCTCCTTCGCCTCGCTTCGCCCTTTTTCACCCTCCTTCGTCTCGTTTCGCCCTCTTTGACCCTCCTTCATCTTGTTTCGCTCTCTTTGACCCTCCTTCGTCTCGTTTAGCTCTCTTTCATCCTCCTTCGTCTCGTTTCGCTCTGTTTCACACTCCTTCGTCTCGTTTTGCTCTCTTTCACCCTCCTTCGTCTCGTTTCGCTCTCTTTTACCCTCCTTCGTCTTGTTTTGCTCTGTTCCACCCGCCTTCATCTCGTTTCGCCCTCTTTCACCCTCCTTTGTCTCTTTTCGCTCTCTTTCACCCTCTTTCATCTCGTTTCACTCTCTTTCACCCTCCTTCATCTCGTTTAGGCTCCCTTTCACCCTCCTTCATCTCGTTTCGCTCTCTTTCACACTCCTTCCTCTCGTTTCGCTCTCTTTCACCCACCTTCGACTCGTTTCGCTCTCTTTCACCCTTCTTCCTCTCATTTCGCTGTCTTTCACCCTCCATCGTCTCGTTTCGCTCTCTTTCACACTCCTTCATCTCGTTTTGCTCTCTTTCACCCTCCTTCGTCTCGTTTCACTCTCTTTCATCCTCCTTCGTCTTGTTTCGCACTGTTCCAACCGCCTTCGTCTCGTTTCGCTCTCTTTCACCCTCCTTCGTCTTGTTTCGCTCTGTTCCACCCGCCTTCATCTCGTTTCACCCTCTTTCACCCTCCTTCGTCTCGTTTCGCTCTCTTTCACACTCCTTCCTCTCGTTTCGCTCTCTTTCACCCACCTTCGACTCGTTTCGCTCTCTTTCACCCTTCTTCCTCTCATTTCGCTGTCTTTCACCCTCCATCGTCTCGTTTCGCTCTCTTTCACACTCCTTCATCTCGTTTTGCTCTCTTTCACCCTCCTTCGTCTCGTTTCACTCTCTTTCATCCTCCTTCGTCTTGTTTCGCACTGTTCCAACCGCCTTCGTCTCGTTTCGCTCTCTTTCACCCTCCTTCGTCTTGTTTCGCTCTGTTCCACCCGCCTTCATCTCGTTTCACCCTCTTTCACCCTCCTTCGTCTCGTTTCACTCTCTTTCACCCTCCTTCGTCTCGTTTCGCTTTCTTTCACCCTCCTTCGTCTTGTTACGCCCTCTTTCACACTCTTTCATCTCGTTTCGCTCTCTTTTATGCTCCTTCGTCTCGCTTCGCCCTTTTTCACACTCTTTCGTCTCGTTTCGCCCTCTTTGACCCTCCTTCATCTTGTTTCGCTCTCTTTCATCCTCCTTCGTCTCGTTTTGCTCTGTTTCACATTCCTTCATCTCGTTTTGCTCTCTATCACCCTCCTTCGTCTCGTTTCGCTCTCTTTCACCCTCCTTCATCTTGTTTCGCTCTGTCCACCCGCCTTCGTCTCGTTTCGCCCTCTTTCACCCTCCTTAATCTCTTTTCGCTCTCTTTCACCCTCCTTCATCTCGTTTCGCTCTCTTTCACCCTCCTTCATCTCGTTTTGCTCCCTTTCTCCCTCCTTCGTCTCGTTTCGCTCTCTTTCACTCTCCGTCCACTCGTTTCGCTCTCTTTCACCCTCCATCGTCTCGTTTCGCTCTCTTTTACCCTCTTTCATCTCGTTTCGCTCTCTTTTACCCTCCTTCATCTCGTTTTGATCTCTTTCACACTCCTTCGTCTCGTTTTGCTCTCTTTCACCCTCCTTCGACTTGTTTCGCCCTCTTTCACCCTCCTTCGTCTCGTTTCGGTCTCTTTCATCCTCCTTCATCTTGTTTCGCTCTGTTCCACCCGCCTTCGTCTCGTTTCGCCCTCTTTCACCCTCCTTCGTCTCGTTTCGCCTTCTTTCACCCTCCTTCGTCTCGTTTCGCTCTCTTTCACCCTCCTTCGTCTCGTTTCGCTCTCTCTAACCCTCCTTCGTCTCGTTTCGCTCTCCTCACCCTCCTTCGTCTCGTTTCGGTCTCTTTCATCCTCCTTCGTCTTGTTTCACTCTGTTCCACCCGCCTTCGTCTCGTTTCGCCCTCTTTCACCCTCCTTCGTCTCGTTTCGCCCTCTTTCACCCTCCTTCATCTCGTTTTGCTATCTTTCACCCTCCTACGTCTCGTTTCACTCTCTTTCACCCTCCTTCATTTTGTTTCGCTCCCTTTCACCCTCCTTTGTCTCGTTTCACTCTCTTTCACCTTCCTTCGTCTCGTTTCTCTCTCTTTCACCCTCTTTGGTCTCGTTTCGCTCACTTTCACCTACCTTCGTCTCGTTTCACTCTCTTTCACCCTCCTTCGTCTCGTTTCGCTCTCTTCCACCCTCATTCATCTCGTTTCACTCTCTTTCACCCTCCTTTGTCTCGTTTCGGTCTCTTTCAGCCACCTTTGTCTTGTTTCGATCTCTTTCACCCACTTTCATCTCGTTTCGCTCTCTGTCACCCTCCTTCGTCTCGTTTCGCTCTCTTTCACCCTCCTTTGTCTCGTTTCGGTCTCTTTCACCCTCCTTCGTCTCGTTTCGGTCTCTTTCACCCTGCTTCGTCTCGTTTCGCTCTCTTTCACCCTCCTTCCTCTTGTTTCGCTCTCTTTCACCCTCCTTCATCTCGTTTCGCTCTCTTTCACCCTCCTTCGTCTCGTTTCGCCCTCTTTGACACTCCTTCATCTCGTTTATCTCTCTTTGACCCTCCTTCGTCTCGTTGAGCTCTCTTTCATCCTCTTTCGTCTCGTTTCGCTCTCTTTCAACCTCCTTCATCTCGTTTCGGTCTCTTTCACCCTGCTTCGTCTCGTTTCGCTCTCTTTCACCCTCCTTCCTCTTGTTTCGCTCTCTTTCACCCTCCTTAGTCTCGTTTCGCTCTCTTTCACCCTCCGTCGTCTCGTTTCGCCCTCTTTGACACTCCTTCATCTCGTTTAGCTCTCTTTGACCCTCCTTTGTCTCGTTTCACTCTCTTTCACCTTCCTTCGTCTCGTTTCTCTCTCTTTCACCTTCCTTCGTCTCGTTTCTCTCTCTTTCACCCTCTTTGGTCTCGTTTCGCTCACTTTCACCTACCTTCGTCTCGTTTCACTCTCTTTCACCCTCCTTCGTCTCGTTTCGCTCTCTTCCACCCTCATTCATCTCGTTTCACTCTCTTTCACCCTCCTTTGTCTCGTTTCGGTCTCTTTCAGCCACCTTTGTCTTGTTTCGATCTCTTTCACCCACTTTCATCTCGTTTCGCTCTCTGTCACCCTCCTTCGTCTCGTTTCGCTCTCTTTCACCCTCCTTTGTCTCGTTTCGGTCTCTTTCACCCTCCTTCGTCTCGTTTCGGTCTCTTTCACCCTGCTTCGTCTCGTTTCGCTCTCTTTCACCCTCCTTCCTCTTGTTTCGCTCTCTTTCACCCTCCTTCATCTCGTTTCGCTCTCTTTCACCCTCCTTCGTCTCGTTTCGCCCTCTTTGACACTCCTTCATCTCGTTTATCTCTCTTTGACCCTCCTTCGTCTCGTTTCGCTCTCTTTCATCCTCTTTCGTCTCGTTTCGCTCTCTTTCAACCTCCTTCATCTCGTTTCGGTCTCTTTCACCCTGCTTCGTCTCGTTTCGCTCTCTTTCACCCTCCTTCCTCTTGTTTCGCTCTCTTTCACCCTCCTTAGTCTCGTTTCGCTCTCTTTCACCCTCCGTCGTCTCGTTTCGCCCTCTTTGACACTCCTTCATCTCGTTTAGCTCTCTTTGACCCTCCTTTGTCTCGTTTCACTCTCTTTCACCTTCCTTCGTCTCGTTTCTCTCTCTTTCACCCTCTTTGGTCTCGTTTCGCTCTCTTTCACCTTCCTTCGTCTCGTTTCACTCTCTTTCACCCACATTCGTCTCGTTCCGCTCTCTTCCACCCTCCTTCGCCTCGTTTCGCTCTCTTTCATCCTTCTTCGTCTCGTTTCGCTCTGTTTCACACTCCTTCATCTCGTTTTGCTCTCTTTCACCCTCCTTCGTCTCGTTTCGCACTCTTTCACCCTCCTTCATCTTGTTTCGCTCTGTTCCACCCGCGTTCGTCTCGTTTCGTCCTCTTTCACCCTCCTTTGTCTCTTTTCGCTCTCTTTCACCCTCCTTCATCTCGTTTCGCTCTCTTTCACCCTCCTTCGTCTCGTTTCGCTCTCTTTCACCCTCCTTCGTCTCGTTTCGCCCTCTTTCACCCTCCTTCGTCTCGTTTCGCTCTCTTTCACCCTCCTTCGTCTTGTTTTGCTCTGTCCACCCACCTTCGTCTCGTTTCGCCCTCTTTCACCCTCCTTAGTCTCTTTTCGCTCTCTTTCACCCTCCTTCATCTCGTTTCGCTCTCTTTCACCCTCCTTCATCTCGTTTTGCTCCCTTTCACCCTCCTTCGTCTTGTTTCGCTCTCTTTCACTCTCCTTCCACTCGTTTCGCTCTCATTCACACTCCTTTGTCTCGTTTTGCTCTCTTTCACCCACCTTCGTCTCGTTTCGCTCTCTTTCACCCTCCTTCGTCTTGTTTCGCTTTGTTCCACCCGCCTTTGTCTCGTTTCGCCCTCTTTCACCCTCCTTTGTCTCTTTTCGCTCTCTTTCACCCTCTTTCATCTCGTTTCGCTCTCTTTCACCCTCCTTCATCTCGTTTCGCTCTCTTTCACCCTCCTTCATCTCGTTTCTCTCCCTTTCACCCTCCTTCGTCTCGTTTCGCTCTCTTTTACACATCTCCATCTCGTTTTGCTCTCTTTCACCCTCCTACGTCTCGTTTCGCTCTCTTTCACCCTCCTTCATCTTGTTTCGCTCTGTTCCACCCGCCTTCATCTTGTTTCACCCTCTTTCACCCTCCTTCGTCTCGTTTCACTCTCTTTCACCCTCCTTCGTCTCGTTTCGCTTTCTTTCACCCTCCTTCGTCTCGAACCTTGGATGACGAATGATATTGTAGGCCTCGTCAAAAAGAAAAAGGAGGCATTTGTCAGGGCTAAAAGGCTGGGAACAGACGAAGCCTGTGTGGCATATAAGGAAAGTAGGAAGGAACTTAAGCAAGGAGTCAGGAGGGCTAGAAGGGGTCATGAAAAGTCATTGGCAAATAGGGTTAAGGAAAATCCCAAGGCTTTTTACACTTACATAAAAAGCAAGAGGGTAGCCAGGGAAAGGGTTGGCCCACTGAAGGATAGGCAAGGGAATCTATGTGTGGAGCCAGAGGAAATGGGCGAGGTACTAAATGAATACTTTGCATCAGTATTCACCAAAGAGAAGGAATTGGTAGATGTTGAGTCTGGAGAAGGGGGTGTAGATAGCCTGGGTCACATTGTGATCCAAAAAGACGAGGTGTTGGGTGTCTTAAAAAATATTAAGGTAGATAAGTCCCCAGGGCCGGATGGGATCTACCCCAGAATACTGAAGGAGGCTGGAGAGGAAATTGCTGAGGCCTTGACAGAAATCTTTGGATCCTCGCTGTCTTCAGGGGATGTCCCGGAGGACTGGAGAATAGCCAATGTTGTTCCTCTGTTTAAGAAGGGTGGCAGGGATAATCCCGGGAACTACAGGCCGGTGAGCCTTACTTCAGTGGTAGGGAAATTACTGGAGAGAATTCTTCGAGACAGGATCTACTCCCATTTGGAAGCAAATGGACGTATTAGTGAGAGGCAGCACGGTTTTGTGAAGGGGAGGTCGTGTCTCACTAACTTGATTGAGTTTTTCGAGGAGGTCACTAAGATGATTGATGCAGGTAGGGCAGTAGATGTTGTCTATATGGACTTCAGTAAGGCCTTTGACAAGGTCCCTCATGGTAGACTAGTACAAAAGGTGAAGTCACACGGGATCAGGGGTGAACTGGCAAGGTGGATACAGAACTGGCTAGGCCATAGAAGGCAGAGGGTAGCAATGGAGGGATGCTTTTCTAATTGGAGGGCTGTGACCAGTGGTGTTCCACAGGGATCAGTGCTGGGACCTTTGCTCTTTGTAGTATATATAAATGATTTGGAGGAAAATGTAACTGGTCTGATTAGTAAGTTTGCAGACGACACAAAGGTTGGTGGAATTGCGGATAGCGATGAGGACTGTCTGAGGATACAGCAGGATTTAGATTGTCTGGAGACTTGGGCGGAGAGATGGCAGATGGAGTTTAACCTGGACAAATGTGAGGTAATGCATTTTGGAAGGGCTAATGCAGGTAGGGAATATACAGTGAATGGTAGAACCCTCAGGAGTATTGAAAGTCAAAGAGATCTAGGAGTACAGGTCCACAGATCACTGAAAGGGGCTACACAGGTGGAGAAGGTAGTCAAGAAGGCATACGGCATGCTTGCCTTCATTGGCCGGGGCATTGAGTATAAGAATTGGCAAGTCATGTTGCAGCTGTATAGAACCTTAGTTAGGCCACACTTGGAGTATAGTGTTCAATTCTGGTCGCCACACTACCAGAAGGATGTGGAGGCTTTAGAGAG
Source organism: Scyliorhinus torazame (assembly GCF_047496885.1). Classification (NCBI taxonomy): domain Eukaryota; kingdom Metazoa; phylum Chordata; class Chondrichthyes; order Carcharhiniformes; family Scyliorhinidae; genus Scyliorhinus; species Scyliorhinus torazame. The sequence goes on along the minus strand of NW_027308023.1, from coordinate 82,397 downwards.
GGTGCAGAAGAGATTTACCAGAATGTTGCCTGGTATGGAGGGCATAAGCTATGAGGAGCGATTGAATAAACTCGGTTTGTTCTCACTGGAACGAAGGAGGTTGAGGGGCGACCTGATAGAGGTATACAAAATTATGAGGGGCATAGACAGAGTGGATAGTCAGAGGCTTTTCCCCAGGGTAGAGGGGTCAATTACTAGGGGGCATAGGTTTAAGGTGAGAGGGGCAAAGTTTAGAGTAGATGTACGAGGCAAGTTTTTTTACGCAGAGGGTAGTGGGTGCCTGGAACTCACTACCGGAGGAGGTAGTGGAGGCAGGGACGATAGGGACATTTAAGGGGCATCTTGACAAATATATGAATAGGATGGGAATAGAAGGATACGGACCCAGGAAGTGTAGAAGATTGTAGTTTAGTCGGGCAGTATGGTCGGCACGGGCTTGGAGGGCCGAAGGGCCTGTTCCTGTGCTGTACATTTCTTTGTTCTTTGTTCTTTGTTCTTTGTCTCGTTTCGCCCTCTTTCACACTCTTTCATCTCGTTTCGCTCTCTTTTATGCTCCTTCGTCTCGCTTCGCCCTTTTCACCCTCCGTCGTCTCGTTTTGCCCTCTTTGACCCTCCTTCATCTTCTTTCGCTCTCTTTCACTCTCCTTCCTCTCGTTTCGCTGTCTTTCACCCTCCATCGTCTCGTTTCGCTCTCTTTCATCCTCCTTCGTCTTGTTTCGCTCTCTTTCACCCTCCTTCGTCTCGTTTTGCTCTCTTTCACCCCTCCTTCATCTCGTTTCGCCCTCTTTGACCCTCCTTCATCTCGTTTCGCTCTCTTTGACCCTCCTTCGTCTCGTTTATGTCTCTTTCATCCTTCTTCGTCTCGTTTTGCTCTGTTTCACACTCCTTCGTCTCGTTTTGCTCTCTTTCACCCTCCTTCGTCTCGTTTCGCTCTCTTTCACCCTCCTTCATCTTGTTTCGCTCTGTTCCACCCGCGTTCGTCTCGTTTCGTCCTCTTTCACCCTCCTTTGTCTCTTTTCGCTCTCTTTCTCCCTCCTTCATCTCGTTTCGCTCTCTTTCACCCTCCTTCGTCTCGTTTCGCTCTCTTTCACGATCCTTCGTCTCGTTTCGCCCTCTTTCACCCTCCTTCATCTCGTTTCGCTCTCTTTCACCCTCCTTCGTCTTGTTTTGCTCTGTCCACCCACCTTCGTCTCGTTTCGCCCTCTTTCACCCTCCTTAGTCTCTTTTCGCTCTCTTTCACACTCCTTCATCTCGTTTCGCTCTCTTTCACCCTCCTTCATCTCGTTTTGCTCCCTTTCACCCTCCTTCGTCTTGTTTCGCTCTCTTTCACTCTCCTTCCACTCGTTTCGCTCTCTTTCACACTCCTTTGTCTCGTTTTGCTCTCTTTCACCCTCCTTCGTCTCGTTTCGCTCTCTTTCACCCTCCTTCGTCTTGTTTCGCTTTGTTCCACCCGCCTTTGTCTCGTTTCGCCCTCTTTCACCCTCCTTTGTCTCTTTTCGCTCTCTTTCACCCTCTTTCATCTCGTTTCGCTCTCTTTCACCCTCCTTAATCTCGTTTCACTCCCTTTCACGCTCCTTCGTCTCGTTTCGCTCTCTTTCACACACCTCCATCTCGTTTTGCTCTCTTTCACCCTCCTTCGTCTCGTTTCGCTCTCTTTCACCCTCCTTCATCTTGTTTCGCTCTGTTCCACCCGCCTTCATCTCGTTTCACCCTCTTTCACCCTCCTTCGTCTCGTTTCACTCTCTTTCACCCTCCTTCGTCTCGTTTCGCTTTCTTTCACCCTCCTTCGTCTCGTTTCGCCCTCTTTCACACTCTTTCATCTCGTTTCGCTCTCTTTTATGCTCCTTCGTCTCGCTTCGCCCTTTTCACCCTCCGTCGTCTCGTTTCGCCCTCTTTCACCCTCCTTCGTCTCGTTTCGCTCTCTTTCACTCTCCGTCCACTCGTTTCGCTCTCTTTCACCCTCCATCGTCTCGTTTCGCTCTCTTTTACCCTCTTTCATCTCGTTTCGCTCTCTTTCACACTCCTTCGTCTCGTTTTGCTCTCTTTCACCCTCCTTCGACTTGTTTCGCCCTCTTTCACCCTCCTTCGTCTCGTTTCGGTCTCTTTCATCCTCCTTCATCTTGTTTCGCTCTGTTCCACCCGCCTTCGTCTCGTTTCGCCCTCTTTCACCCTCCTTCGTCTCGTTTCGCCTTCTTTCACCCTCCTTCGTCTCGTTTCGCTCTCTTTTACCCTCCTTCGTCTCGTTTCGCTCTCTCTAACCCTCCTTTGTCTCGTTTCGCTCTCTTCACCCTCCTTCGTCTCGTTTCGGTCTCTTTCATCCTCCTTCGTCTTGTTTCGCTCTGTTCCACCCGCCTTCGTCTCGTTTCGCCCTCTTTCACCCTCCTTCGTCTCGTTTCGCCCTCTTTCACCCTCCTTCATCTCGTTTTGCTATCTTTCACCCTCCTACGTCTCGTTTCGCTCTCTTTCACCCTCCTTCATTTTGTTTCGCTCCCTTTCACCCTCCTTTGTCTCGTTTCACTCTCTTTCACATTCCTTCGTCTCGTTTCTCTCTCTTTCACCCTCTTTGGTCTCGTTTCGCTCACTTTCACCTACCTTCGGCTCGTTTCACTCTCTTTCACCCTCCTTCGTCTCGTTTTGCTCTCTTCCACCCTCATTCATCTCGTTTCACTCTCTTTCACCCTCCTTTGTCTCGTTTCGGTCTCTTTCAGCCACCTTTGTCTTGTTTCGATCTCTTTCACCCACTTTCATCTCGTTTCGCTCTCTGTCACCCTCCTTCGTCTCGTTTCGCTCTCTTTCACCCTCCTTCGTCTCGTTTCGGTCTCTTTCACCCTCCTTCGTCTCGTTTCGGTCTCTTTCACCCTGCTTCGTCTCGTTTCGCTCTCTTCCACCCTCCTTCCTCTTGTTTCGCTCTCTTTCACCCTCCTTCGTCTCGTTTCGCTCTCTTTCACCCTCCTTCGTCTCGTTTCGCCCTCTTTGACACTCCTTCATCTCGTTGAGCTCTCTTTCATCCTCTTTCGTCTCGTTTCGCTCTCTTTCAACCTTCTTCATCTCGTTTCACTCTCTTTCACCCACATTCGTCCCGTTCCGCTCTCTTCCAACCTCCTTCGCCTCGTTTCGCTCTCTTTGACCCTCCTTCATCTCGTTTCGCCCTCTTTGACCCTCCTTCATCTCGTTTCGCTCTCTTTGACCCTCCTTCGTCTCGTTTATGTCTCTTTCATCCTTCTTCGTCTCGTTTCGCTCTGTTTCACACTCCTTCATCTCGTTTTGCTCTTTCACCCTCCTTCGTCTCGTTTCGCTCTCTTTCACCCTCCTTCATCTTGTTTCGCTCTGTTCCACCCGCGTTCGTCTCGTTTCGTCCTCTTTCACCCTCCTTTGTCTCTTTTCGCTCTCTTTCACCCTCCTTCATCTCGTTTCGCTCTCTTTCACCCTCCTTCGTCTCGTTTCGCTCTCTTTCACCCTCCTTCGTCTCGTTTCGCCCTCTTTCACCCTCCTTCGTCTCGTTTCGCTCTCTTTCACCCTCCTTCGTCTTGTTTTGCTCTGTCCACCCACCTTCGTCTCGTTTCGCCCTCTTTCAACCTCCTTAGTCTCTTTTCGCTCTCTTTCACCCTCCTTCATCTCGTTTCGCTCTCTTTCACCCTCCTTCATCTCGTTTTGCTCCCTTTCACCCTCCTTCGTCTTGTTTCGCTCTCTTTCACTCTCCTTCCACTCGTTTCGCTCTCTTTCACACTCCTTTGTCTCGTTTTGCTCTCTTTCACCCTCCTTCATCTCGTTTCGCTCTCTTTCACCCTCCTTCGTCTTGTTTCGCTTTGTTCCACCCGCCTTTGTCTCGTTTCGCCCTCTTTCACCCTCCTTTGTCTCTTTTCGCTCTCTTTCACCCTCTTTCATCTCGTTTCGCTCTCTTTCACCCTCCTTCATCTCGTTTCGCTCTCTTTCACCCTCCTTCATCTCGTTTCGCTCCCTTTCACCCTCCTTCGTCTCGTTTCGCTCTCTTTCACACACCTCCATCTCGTTTCGCTCTCTTTCACCCTCCTTCGTCTCGTTTCGCCCTCTTTGACACTCCTTCATCTCGTTTCTCTCTCTTTGACCCTCCTTCGTTTCGTTGAGCTCTCTTTCATCCTCTTTCGTCTCGTTTCGCTCTCTTTCAACCTTCTTCATCTCGTTTCGGTCTCTTTCACCCTGCTTCGTCTCGTTTCGCTCTCTTTCACCCTCCTTCCTCTTGTTTCGCTCTCTTTCACCCTCCTTCGTCTCGTTTCGCTCTCTTTCACCCTCCGTCGTCTCGTTTCGCCCTCTTTGACACTCCTTCATCTCGTTTAGCTCTCTTTGACCCTCCTTTGTCTCGTTTCACTCTCTTTCACCTTCCTTCGTCTCGTTTCTCTCCATTTCACCCTCTTTGGTCTCGTTTCGCTCTCTTTCACCTTCCTTCGTCTCGTTTCACTCTCTTTCACCCACATTCGTCTCGTTCCACTCTCTTCCACCCTCCTTCGCCTCGTTTCGCTCTCTTTGACCCTCCTTCATCTCGTATCGCCCTCTTTGACCCTCCTTCATCTCGTTTCGCTCTCTTTGACCCTCCTTCGTCTCGTTTATGTCTCTTTCATCCTTCTTCGTCTCGTTTCGCTCTGTTTCACACTCCTTCGTCTCGTTTTGCTCTCTTTCACCCTCCTTCGTCTCGTTTCGCTCTCTTTCACCCTCCTTCATCTTGTTTCGCTCTGTTCCACCCGCGTTCGTCTCGTTTCGTCCTCTTTCACCCTCCTTTGTCTCTTTTCGCTCTCTTTCACCCTCCTTCATCTCGTTTCGCTCTCTTTCACCCTCCTTCGTCTCGTTTCGCTCTCTTTCACCCTCCTTCGTCTCGTTTCGCCCTCTTTCACCCTCCTTCGTCTCGTTTCGCTCTCTTTCACCCTCCTTCGTCTTGTTTTGCTCTGTCCACCCACCTTCGTCTCGTTTCGCCCTCTTTCACCCTCCTTAGTCTCTTTTCGCTCTCTTTCACCCTCCTTCATCTCGTTTCGCTCTCTTTCACCCTCCTTCATCTCGTTTTGCTCCCTTTCACCCTCCTTCGTCTTGTTTCGCTCTCTTTCACTCTCCTTCCACTCGTTTCGCTCTCTTTCACACTCCTTTGTCTCGTTTTGCTCTCTTTCACCCTCCTTCGTCTCGTTTCGCTCTCTTTCACCCTCCTTCGTCTTGTTTCGCTTTGTTCCACCCGCCTTTGTCTCGTTTCGCCCTCTTTCACCCTCCTTTGTCTCTTTTCGCTCTCTTTCACCCTCTTTCATCTCGTTTCGCTCTCTTTCACCCTCCTTCATCTCGTTTCGCTCTCTTTCACCCTCCTTCATCTCGTTTCGCTCCCTTTCACCCTCCTTCGTCTCGTTTCGCTCTCTTTCACACACCTCCATCTCGTTTTGCTCTCTTTCACCCTCCTTCGTCTCGTTTCGCTCTCTTTCACCCTCCTTCGTCTCGTTTCGCTTTCTTTCACCCTCCTTCGTCTCGTTTCGCCCTCTTTCACACTCTTTCATCTCGTTTCGCTCTCTTTTATGCTCCTTCGTCTCGCTTCGCCCTTTTCACCCTCCGTCGTCTCGTTTTGCACTCTTTGACCCTCCTTCATCTTCTTTCGCTCTCTTTCACTCTCCTTCCTCTCGTTTCGCTGTCTTTCACCCTCCATCGTCTCGTTTCGCTCTCTTTCATCCTCCTTCGTCTTGTTTCGCACTGTTCCACCCGCCTTCGTCTCGTTTCGCACTCTTTCACCCTCCTTCGTCTCGTTTCGCTCTCTTTCACCCTCCTTCGTCTCGTTTTGCTCTCTTTCACCCCTCCTTCATCTCGTTTCGCTCTCTTTGACCCTCCTTCGTCTCGTTTATGTCTCTTTCATCCTTCTTCGTCTCGTTTCGCTCTGTTTCACACTCCTTCGTCTCGTTTTGCTCTCTTTCACCCTCCTTCGTCTCGTTTCGCTCTCTTTCACCCTCCTTCATCTTGTTTCGCTCTGTTCCACCCGCGTTCGTCTCGTTTCGTCCTCTTTCACCCTCCTTTGTCTCTTTTCGCTCTCTTTCACCCTCCTTCATCTTGTTTCGCTCTCTTTCACCCTCCTTCGTCTCGTTTCGCTCTCTTTCACCCTCCTTCGTCTCGTTTCACCCTCTTTCACCCTCCTTCATCTCGTTTCGCTCTCTTTCACCCTCCTTCGTCTTGTTTTGCTCTGTCCACCCACCTTCGTCTCGTTTCGCCCTCTTTCACCCTCCTTAGTCTCTTTTCGCTCTCTTTCACACTCCTTCATCTCGTTTCGCTCTCTTTCACCCTCCTTCATCTCGTTTTGCTCCCTTTCACCCTCCTTCGTCTTGTTTCGCTCTCTTTCACTCTCCTTCCACTCGTTTCGCTCTCTTTCACACTCCTTTGTCTCGTTTTGCTCTCTTTCACCCTCCTTCGTCTCGTTTCGCTCCCTTTCACCCTCCTTCGTCTTGTTTCGCTTTGTTCCACCCGCCTTTGTCTCGTTTCGCCCTCTTTCACCCTCCTTTGTCTCTTTTCGCTCTCTTTCACCCTCTTTCATCTCGTTTCGCTCTCTTTCACCCTCCTTCATCTCGTTTCGCTCCCTTTCACCCTCCTTCGTCTCGTTTCGCTCTCTTTCACACACCTCCATCTCGTTTTGCTCTCTTTCACCCTCCTTCGTCTCGTTTCGCTCTCTTTCACCCTCCTTCATCTTGTTTCGCTCTGTTCCACCCGCCTTCATCTCGTTTCACCCTCTTTCACCCTCCTTCGTCTCGTTTCACTCTCTTTCACCCTCCTTCGTCTCGTTTCGCTTTCTTTCACCCTCCTTCGTCTCGTTTCGCCCTCTTTCACACTCTTTCATCTCGTTTCGCTCTCTTTTATGCTCCTTCGTCTCGCTTCGCCCTTTTCACCCTCCGTCGTCTCGTTTCGCCCTCTTTGACCCTCCTTCATCTTGTTTCGCTCTCTTTCACTCTCCTTCCTCTCGTTTCGCTGTCTTTCACCCTCCATCGTCTCGTTTCGCTCTCTTTCATCCTCCTTCGTCTTGTTTCGCACTATTCCACCCGCCTTCGTCTCGTTTCGCACTCTTTCACCCTCCTTCGTCTCGTTTCGCTCTCTTTCACCCTCCTTCGTCTCGTTTCACTCTCTTTCCCACTCCTTCGTCTCGTTTCGCTCTCTTTCACCTTTCTCTGTCTCGTTTCGCTCTCTTTCACCCTCCTTTGTCTCGTTTCGCTCTCTTTCACCCTCCTTCATCTCGTTTCGCTCTCTTTCACCCTACTTCGTCTCGTTTGGCTCTCTTTCACCCTCCTTCCTCTCGTTTCGCTCTCTTTCACCCTCCACCGTCTTGTTTCGCTCTCTTTCACCCTCCTTCGTGTCGTTTCGCTCTCTTTCACCCTCCTTCGTCTCGTTTCGCTCTCTTTCACCCTCCTTCGTCTCGTTTCACCCTCTTTCACCCTCCTTCATCTCGTTTCGCTCTCTTTCACCCTCCTTCGTCTTGTTTTGCTCTGTCCACCCACCTTCGTCTCGTTTCGCCCTCTTTCACCCTCCTTAGTCTCTTTTCGCTCTCTTTCACACTCCTTCATCTCGTTTCGCTCTCTTTCACCCTCCTTCATCTCGTTTTGCTCCCTTTCACCCTCCTTCGTCTTGTTTCGCTCTCTTTCACTCTCCTTCCACTCGTTTCGCTCTCTTTCACACTCCTTTGTCTCGTTTTGCTCTCTTTCACCCTCCTTCGTCTCGTTTCGCTCCCTTTCACCCTCCTTCGTCTTGTTTCGCTTTGTTCCACCCGCCTTTGTCTCGTTTCGCCCTCTTTCACCCTCCTTTGTCTCTTTTCGCTCTCTTTCACCCTCTTTCATCTCGTTTCGCTCTCTTTCACCCTCCTTCATCTCGTTTCGCTCCCTTTCACCCTCCTTCGTCTCGTTTCGCTCTCTTTCACACACCTCCATCTCGTTTTGCTCTCTTTCACCCTCCTTCGTCTCGTTTCGCTCTCTTTCACCCTCCTTCATCTTGTTTCGCTCTGTTCCACCCGCCTTCATCTCGTTTCACCCTCTTTCACCCTCCTTCGTCTCGTTTCACTCTCTTTCACCCTCCTTCGTCTCGTTTCGCTTTCTTTCACCCTCCTTCGTCTCGTTTCGCCCTCTTTCACACTCTTTCATCTCGTTTCGCTCTCTTTTATGCTCCTTCGTCTCGCTTCGCCCTTTTCACCCTCCGTCGTCTCGTTTCGCCCTCTTTGACCCTCCTTCATCTTGTTTCGCTCTCTTTCACTCTCCTTCCTCTCGTTTCGCTGTCTTTCACCCTCCATCGTCTCGTTTCGCTCTCTTTCATCCTCCTTCGTCTTGTTTCGCACTATTCCACCCGCCTTCGTCTCGTTTCGCACTCTTTCACCCTCCTTCGTCTCGTTTCGCTCTCTTTCACCCTCCTTCCTCTCGTTTTGCTCTCTTTCACCCTCCTTCATCTCGTTTCGCTCCCTTTCACCCTCGTTTGTCTCGTTTCACTCTCTTTCACCTTCCTTCGTCTCGTTTCTCTCTCTTTCACCCTCTTTGGTCTCGTTTCGCTCTCTTTCACCTTCCTTCGTCTCGTTTTACTCTCTTTCACCCACATTCGTCTCGTTTCGCTCTCTTCCACCCTCCTTCGCCTCGTTTCGCTCTCTTTCACCCTCCTTCATCTCGTTTCGCCCTTTTTCACCCGCCTTCATCTCGGTTCGCCCTCTTTGACCCTCCTTCATCTCGTTTCGCTCTCTTTGACCCTCCTTCCTCTCGTTTAGGTCTCTTTCATCCTCCTTCGTCTCGTTTCGCTCTGTTTCACACTCCTTCGTCTCGTTTTGCTCTCTTTCACCCTCCTTCGTCTCGTTTCGCTCTCTTTCACCCTCCTTCGTCTTGTTTCGCTCTGTTCCACTCGCCTTCGTCTCGTTTCGTCCTCTTTCACCCTCCTTTGTCTCTTTTCGCTCTCTTTCACCCTCCTTCATCTCGTTTCGCTCTCTTTCACCCTCCTTCATCTCGTTTCGCTCTCTTTCACCCTCCTTCGTCATGTTTCGCCCTCTTTCACCCTCCTTCATCTCGTTTCGCTCTCTTTCATGCTCCTTCGTCTCGCGTCGCCCTTTTTCACCCTCCTTCATCTCGTTTCGCTCTCTTTGCCCCTCCGTCATCTCGTTTAGCTCTCTTTCATCCTCCTTCGCCTCGTTTCGCTCTGTTTCACACTCCTTCGTCTCGTTTTGCTCTCTGTCACCCTCCTTCGTCTCGTTTCGCTCTCTTTCACCCTCCTTCGTCTTGTTTCGCTCTGTCCACCCGCCTTCGTCTCGTTTCGCCCTCTTTCACCCTCCTTAATCTCTTTTCGCTCTCTTTCACCCTCCTTCATCTCGTTTCGCTCTCTTTCACCCTCCTTCGTCTCGTTTTGCTCTCTTTCACCCTCCTTCGACTTGTTTCGCCCTCTTTCACCCTCCTTCGTCTCATTTCGCTCTCTTTCACCCTCCTTCGTCTCGTTTTGCTCTCTGTCACCCTCCTTCGTCTCGTTTCGCTCTCTTTCACCCTCCTTCGTCTTGTTTCGCTCTGTCCACCCGCCTTCGTCTCGTTTCGCCCTCTTTCACCCTCCTTAATCTCTTTTCGCTCTCTTTCACCCTCCTTCATCTCGTTTCGCTCTCTTTCACCCTCCTTCGTCTCGTTTTGCTCTCTTTCACCCTCCTTCGACTTGTTTCGCCCTCTTTCACCCTCCTTCGTCTCATTTCGCTCTCTTTCACCCTCCTTCGTCTCGTTTCGGTCTCTTTCATCCTCATTCGTCTTGTTTCGCTCTGTTCCACCCGCCTTCGTCTCGTTTCACCCTCTTTCACCCTCCTTCGACTCGTTTCGCCCTCTTTCACCCTCCTTCGTCTCGTTTCGCTCTCTTTCACCCTCCTTCGTCTCGTTTCGCTCTCTCTAACCCTCCTTCGTCTCGTTTCGCTCTCTTTAACCCTCCTTCGTCTCGTTTCGCTCTCTTTCGTCCTCCTTCGTCTTGTTTCGCTCTGTTCCACCCGCCTTCGTCTCGTCTCGCCCTCTTTCACCCTCCTTCGTCTCGTTTCGCCCTCTTTCACCCTCCTTCATCTCGTTTCGCTATCTTTCACCCTCCTACGTCTCGTGTCGCTCTCTTTCACCCTCCTTCATTTCATTTCGCTCCCTTTCACCCTCTTTTGTCTCGTTTCACTCTCTTTCACCTTCCTTCGTCTCGTTTCTCTCTCTTTCACCCTCTTTGGTCTCGTTTCGCTCTCTTTCACCTTCCTTCGTCTCGTTTCACTCTCTTTCACCCTCCTTCGTCTCGTTTCGCTCTCTTCCACCCTCATTCGTCTCGTTTCACTCACTTTCACCCTCCTTTGTCTCGTTTCGGTCTCTTTCACCCACCTTTGTCTTGTTTCGATCTCTTTCACCCTCCTTCATCTCGTTTCGCCCTTTTTCACCCTCCTTCATCTCGGTTCGCCCTCTTTGACCCTCCTTCATCTCGTTTCGCTCTCTTTGACCCTCCATCCTCTCGTTTAGGTCTCTTCCATCCTCCTTCGTCTCGTTTCGCTCTGTTTCACACTCCTTCGTCTCGTTTTGCTCTCTTTCACCCTCCTTCGTCTCGTTTCGCTCTCTTTCACACTCCTTCGTCTTGTTTCGCTCTGTTCCACTCGCCTTCGTCTCGTTTCGTCCTCTTTCACCCTCCTTTGTCTCTTTTCGCTCTCTTTCACCCTCCTTCATCTCGTTTCGCTCTCTTTCACCCTCCTTCGTCTCGTTTCGCTCTCTTTCACCCTCCTTCGTCATGTTTCGCCCTCTTTCACCCTCCTTCATCTCGTTTCGCTCTCTTTCATGCTCCTTCGTCTCGCGTCGCCCTTTTTCACCCTCCTTCATCTCGTTTCGCTCTCTTTGCCCCTCCTTCATCTCGTTTAGCTCTCTTTCATCCTCCTTCGTCTCGTTTCGCTCTGTTTCACACTCCTTCGTCTCGTTTTGCTCTCTATCACCCTCCTTCGTCTCGTTTCGCTCTCTTTCACCCTCCTTCGTCTTGTTTCGCTCTGTCCACCCGCCTTCGTCTCGTTTCGCCCTCTTTCACCCTCCTTAATCTCTTTTCGCTCTCTTTCACCCTCCTTCATCTCGTTTCGCTCTCTTTCACCCTCCTTCATCTCGTTTTGCTCCCTTTCACCCTCCTTCGTCTCGTTTTGCTCTCTTTCACCCTCCTTCGACTTGTTTCGCCCTCTTTCACCCTCCTTCGTCTCATTTCGCTCTCTTTCACCCTCCTTCGTCTCGTTTCGGTCTCTTTCATCCTCATTCGTCTTGTTTCGCTCTGTTCCACCTGCCTTCGTCTCGTTTCACCCTCTTTCACCCTCCTTCGACTCGTTTCGCCCTCTTTCACCCTCCTTCGTCTCGTTTCGCTCTCTTTCACCCTCCTTCGTCTCGTTTCGCTCTCTCTAACCCTCCTTCGTCTCGTTTCGCTCTCTTTAACCCTCCTTCGTCTCGTTTCGCTCTCTTTCGTCCTCCTTCGTCTTGTTTCGCTCTGTTCCACCCGCCTTCGTCTCGTCTCGCCCTCTTTCACCCTCCTTCGTCTCGTTTCGCCCTCTTTCACCCTCCTTCATCTCGTTTCGCTATCTTTCACCCTCCTACGTCTCGTGTCGCTCTCTTTCACCCTCCTTCATTTCATTTCGCTCCCTTTCACCCTCTTTTGTCTCGTTTCACTCTCTTTCACCTTCCTTCGTCTCGTTTCTCTCTCTTTCACCCTCTTTGGTCTCGTTTCGCTCTCTTCCACCCTCATTCGTCTCGTTTCACTCTCTTTCACCCTCCTTTGTCTCGTTTCGGTCTCTTTCACCCACCTTTGTCTTGTTTCGATCTCTTTCACCCACCTTCATCTCGTTTCGCTCTCTTTCACCCTCCTTCTTCTCGTTTCGCTCTCTTTCACCCTCCTTCGTCTCGTTTTGTTCTCTTTCACCCTCCTTCGTCTCGTTTCGGTCTCTTTCACCCTGCTTCGTCTCGTTTCGCTCTCTTTCACCCTCCTTCGTCTCGTTTCGCTCTCTTTCACCCTCCTTCGTCTCGTTTCGCCCTCTTTGACCCTCCTTCATCTTGTTTCCCTCTCTTTGACCCTCCTTCGTCTCGTTTAGCTCTCTTTCATCCTCCTTCGTCTCGTTTCGCTCTGTTTCACACTCCTTTGTCTCGTTTTGCTCTCTTTCACCCTCCTTCGTCTCGTTACGCTCTCTTTTACCCTCCTTCGTCTTGTTTTGCTCTGTTCCACCCGCCTTCGTCTCGTTTCACCCTCTTTCACCCTCCTTTGTCTCTTTTCGCTCTCTTTCACCCTCCTTCATCTCGTTTCACTCTCTTTCACCCTCCTTCATCTCGTTTTGCTCCCTTTCACCCTCCTTCGTCTCGTTTCGCTCTCTTTCACACTCCTTCCTCTCGTTTCGCTGTCTTTCACCCTCCATCGTCTCGTTTCGCTCCCTTTCACCCTCTTTGGTCTCGTTTCGCTCTCTTTCACCTTCCTTCATGTCGTTTCAATCTCTTTCACCCTCCTTCGTCTCGTTTCGCTCTCTTCCACCGTCATTCGTCTCGTTTCACTCTCTTTCACCCTCCTTTGTCTCGTTTCGGTCTCTTTCACCCACCTTTGTCTTGTATCGATCTCTTTCACCCTCCTTCATCTCGTTTCGCCCTCTTTGACCCTCCTTCATCTCGTTTCGCTCTCTTTGACCCTCCTTCGTCTCGTTTATGTCTCTTTCATCCTTCTTCGTCTCGTTTCGCTCTGTTTCACACTCCTTCGTCTCGTTTTGCTCTCTTTCACCCTCCTTCATCTCGTTTCGCTCTCTTTCACCCTCCTTCATCTTGTTTCGCTCTGTTCCACCCGCGTTCGTCCCGTTTCGTCCTCTTTCACCCTCCTTTGTCTCTTTTCGCTCTCTTTCACCCTCCTTCATCTCGTTTCGCTCTCTTTCACCCTCCTTCGTCTCGTTTCGCTCTCTTTCACCCTCCTTCGTCTCGTTTCGCCCTCTTTCACCCTCCTTCATCTCGTTTCGCTCTCTTTCACCCTCCTTCGTCTTGTTTTGCTCTGTCCACCCACCTTCGTCTCGTTTCGCCCTCTTTCACCCTCCTTAGTCTCTTTTCGCTCTCTTTCACCCTCCTTCATCTCGTTTCGCTCTCTTTCACCCTCCTTCATCTCGTTTTGCTCCCTTTCACCCTCCTTCGTCTTGTTTCGCTCTCTTTCACTCTCCTTCCACTCGTTTCGCTCTCTTTCACACTCCTTTGTCTCGTTTTGCTCTCTTTCACCCTCCTTCGTCTCGTTTCGCTCTCTTTCACCCTCCTTCGTCTTGTTTCGCTTTGTTCCACCCGCCTTTGTCTCGTTTCGCCCTCTTTCACCCTCCTTTGTCTCTTTTCGCTCTCTTTCACCCTCTTTCATCTCGTTTCGCTCTCTTTCACCCTCCTTCATCTCGTTTCGCTCCCTTTCACCCTCCTTCGTCTCGTTTCGCTCTCTTTCACACACCTCCATCTCGTTTTGCTCTCTTTCACCCTCCTTCGTCTCGTTTCGCTCCCTTTCACCCTCCTTCATCTTGTTTCGCTCTGTTCCACCCGCCTTCATCTCGTTTCACCCTCTTTCACCCTCCTTCGTCTCGTTTCACTCTCTTTCACCCTCCTTCGTCTCGTTTCGCTTTCTTTCACCCTCCTTCGTCTCGTTTCGCCCTCTTTCACACTCTTTCATCTCGTTTCGCTCTCTTTTATGCTCCATCGTCTCGCTTCGCCCTTTTCACCCTCCGTCGTCTCGTTTCGCCCTCTTTGACCCTCCTTCATCTTGTTTCGCTCTCTTTCACTCTCCTTCCTCTCGTTTCGCTGTCTTTCACCCTCCATCGTCTCGTTTCGCTCTCTTTCATCCTCCTTCGTCTTGTTTCGCACTGTTCCACCCGCCTTCGTCTCGTTTCGCACTCTTTCACCCTCCTTCGTCTCGTTTCGCTCTCTTTCACCCTCCTTCCTCTCGTTTTGCTCTCTTTCACCCTCCTTCATCTCGTTTCGCTCCCTTTCACCCTCGTTTGTCTCGTTTCACTCTCTTTCACCTTCCTTCGTCTCGTTTCTCTCTCTTTCACCCTCTTTGGTCTCGTTTCGCTCTCTTTCACCTTCCTTCGTCGCGTTTCACTCTCTTTCACCCACATTCGTCTCGTTTCGCTCTCTTCCACCCTCCTTCGCCTCGTTTCGCTCTCTTTCACCCTCCTACATCTCGTTTCGCCCTTTATCACCCTCCTTCATCTCGGTTCGCCCTCTTTGACCCTCCTTCATCTCGTTTCGCTCTCTTTGACCCTCCTTCGTCTCGTTTAGGTCTCTTTCATCCTCCTTCGTCTTGTTTCGCTCTGTTCCACTCGCCTTCGTCTCGTTTCGTCCTCTTTCACCCTCCTTTGTCTCTTTTCACTCTCTTTCACCCTCCTTCATCTCGTTTCGCTCTCTTTCACCCTCCTTCGTCTCGTTTCGCTCTCTTTCACCCTCCTTCGTCATGTTTCGCCCTCTTTCACCCTCCTTCATCTCGTTTCGCTCTCTTTCATGCTCCTTCGTCTCGCGTCGCCCTTTTTCACCCTCCTTCATCTCGTTTCGCTCTCTTTGCCCCTCCGTCATCTCGTTTAGCTCTCTTTCATCCTCCTTCGTCTCGTTTCGCTCTGTTTCACACTCCTTCGTCTCGTTTTGCTCTCTATCTCCCTCCTTCGTCTCGTTTCGCTCTCTTTCACCCTCCTTCGTCTTGTTTCGCTCTGTCCACCCGCCTTCGTCTCGTTTCGCCCTCTTTCACCCTCCTTAATCTCTTTTCGCTCTCTTTCACCCTCCTTCATCTCGTTTCGCTCTCTTTCACCCTCCTTCATCTCGTTTTGCTCCCTTTCACCCTCCTTCATCTCGTTTTGCTCTCTTTCACCCTCCTTCGACTTGTTTCACCCTCTTTCACCCTCCTTCGTCTCATTTCGCTCTCTTTCACCCTCCTTCGTCTCGTTTCGGTCTCTTTCATCCTCATTCGTCTTGTTTCGCTCTGTTCCACCCGCCTTCGTCTCGTTTCACCCTCTTTCACCCTCCTTCGACTCGTTTCGCCCTCTTTCACCCTCCTTCGTCTCGTTTCGCTCTCTTTCACCCTCCTTCGTCTCGTTTCGCTCTCTCTAACCCTCCTTCGTCTCGTTTCGCTCTCTTTCACCCTCCTTCGTCTCGTTTCGCTCTCTTTCGTCCTCCTTCGTCTTGTTTCGCTCTGTTCCACCCGCCTTCGTCTCGTCTCGCCCTCTTTCACACTCCTTCGTCTCGTTTCGCCCTCTTTCACCCTCCTTCATCTCGTTTCGCTATCTTTCACCCTCCTTCCGTCTCGTGTCGCTCTCTTTCACCTTCCTTCGTCTCGTTTCTCTCTCTTTCACCCTCTTTGGTCTCGTTTCGCTCTCTTTCACCTTCCTTCGTCTCGTTTCACTCTCTTTCACCCTCCTTCGTCTCGTTTCGCTCTCTTCCACCCTCATTCGTCTCGTTTCACTCTCTTTCACCCTCCTTTGTCTCGTTTCGGTCTCTTTCACCCACCTTTGTCTTGTTTCGATCTCTTTCACCCACCTTCATCTCGTTTCGCTCTCTTTCACCCTCCTTCTTCTCGTTTCGCTCTCTTTCACCCTCCTTCGTCTCGTTTTGTTCTCTTTCACCCTCCTTCGTCTCGTTTCGGTCTCTTTCACCCTGCTTCGTCTCGTTTCGCTCTCTTTCACCCTCCTTCGTCTCGTTTCGCTCTCTTTCACCCTCCTTCGTCTCGTTTCGCCCTCTTTGACCCTCCTTCATCTTGTTTCCCTCTCTTTGACCCTCCTTCGTCTCGTTTAGCTCTCTTTCATCCTCCTTCGTCTCGTTTCGCTCTGTTTCACACTCCTTTGTCTCGTTTTGCTCTCTTTCACCCTCCTTCGTCTCGTTACGCTCTCTTTTACCCTCCTTCGTCTTGTTTTGCTCTGTTCCACCCGCCTTCGTCTCGTTTCACCCTCTTTCACCCTCCTTTGTCTCTTTTCGCTCTCTTTCACCCTCCTTCATCTCGTTTCACTCTCTTTCACCCTCCTTCATCTCGTTTTGCTCCCTTTCACCCTCCTTCGTCTCGTTTCGCTCTCTTTCACACTCCTTCCTCTCGTTTCGCTGTCTTTCACCCTCCATCGTCTCGTTTCGCTCCCTTTCACCCTCTTTGGTCTCGTTTTGCTCTCTTTCACCTTCCTTCATGTCGTTTCACTCTCTTTCACCCTCCTTCGTCTCGTTTCGCTCTCTTCCACCGTCATTCGTCTCGTTTCACTCTCTTTCACCCTCCTTTGTCTCGTTTCGGTCTCTTTCACCCACCTTTGTCTTGTATCGATCTCTTTCACCCACCTTCATCTCGTTTCGCTCTCTTTCACCCTCCTTCGACTCGTTTCGCTCTCTTTCACGCTCCTTCGTCTCGTTTCGGTCTCTTTCACCCTCCTTCGTCTCGTTTCGGTCTCTTTCAACCTGCTTCGTCTCGTTTCGCTCTCTTTCACCCTCCTTCCTCTCGTTTCGCTGTCTTTCACCCTCCATCGTCTCGTTTCGCTCTCTTTCACACTCCTTCATTTCGTTTTGCTCTCTTTCACCCTCCTTCGTCTCGTTTCACTCTCTTTCATCCTCCTTCGTCTTGTTTAGCACTGTTCCACCCGCCTTCGTCTCGTTTCGCACTCTTTCACCCTCCTTCGTCTCGTTTTGCTCTCTTTCACCCTCCTTCGTCTCGTTTCGCTCTCTTTCACCCTCCTTCATCTCGTTTCGCTCCCTTTCACCCTCCTTTGTCTCGTTTCACTCTCTTTCACCTTCCTTCGTCTCGTTTCTCTCTCTTTCACCCTCTTTGGTCTCGTTTCGCTCTCTTTCACCTTCCTTCGTCTCGTTTCACTCTCTTTCACCCACATTCGTCTCGTTTCGCCCTCTTTCACCCTCCTTCATCTCGTTTCGCCCTCTTTGACCCTCCTTCATCTCGTTTCGCTCTCTTTGACCCTCCTTCGTCTCGTTTAGGTCTCTTTCATCCTCCTTCATAGAACATAAAACATAGAAAATACAGCACAGAACAGGCCCTTCGGCCCACGATGTTGTGCCGAACCTTTGTCCTAGATTAATCATAGATTATCATTGAATTTACAGTGCAGAAGGAGGCCATTCGACCCTTTGAGTCTGCACCGGCTCTTGGAAAGAGCACCCTACCCAAACTCAACACCTCCACCCAACACCAAGGGCAATTTGGACATTAAGGGCAATTTATCATTGGCCAATTCACCTAACCCGCACATCTTTGGACTGTGGGAGGAAACCGGAGCACCCGGAGGAAACCCACGCAGACACGTGGAGGACGTGCAGACTCCGCACAGACAATGACCCAATCCGGAATCGAACCTGGGACCATGGAGCTGTGAAGCAATTGTGCTATGCACAATGCTACCGTGCTGCCCTTAAGAACAAATAAATATACACTCTATCATTTTACCGTAATCCATGTACCTATCCAATAGCTGCTTGAAGGTCCCTAATGTTTCCGACTCAACTACTTCCACAGGCAGTGCATTCCATGCCCCCACTACTCTCTGGGTAAAGAACCTACCTCTGATAGCCCTCCTATATCTTCCACCTTTCACCTTAAATTTATGTCCCCTTGTAATGGTGTGTTCCACCCGGGGAAAAAGTCTCTGACTGTCTACTCTATCTATTCCCCTGATCATCTTATAAACCTCTATCAAGTCGCCCCTCATCCTTCTCCGCTCTAATGAGAAAAGGCCTAGCACCCTCAACCTTTCCTCGTAAGACCTACTCTCCATTCCAGGCAACATCCTGGTAAATCTTCTTTGCACCTTTTCCAGAGCTTCCACATCCTTCCTAAAATGAGGCGGCCAGAACTGTACACAGTACTCCAAATGTGGCCTTACCAAAGTTTTGTACAGCTGCATCATCACCTCACGGCTCTTAAATGCAATCCCTCTGTTAATGAACGCGAGCACACCATAGGCCTTCTTCACAGCTCTATCCACTTGAGTGGCAACTTTCAAAGATGTATGAACATAGACCCCAAGATCTCTCTGCTCCTCCACATTGCCAAGAACTCTACCGTTAACCCTGTATTCCGCATTCATATTTGTCCTTCCAAAATGGACAACCTCACACTTTTCAGGGTTAAACTCCATCTGCCACTTCTCAGCCCAGTTCTGCATCCTATCTATGTCTCTTTGCAGCCGACAACAGCCCTCCTTACTATCCACAACTCCACCAATCTTTGTATCGTCTGCAAATTTACTGACCCACCCTTCAACTCCCTCATCCAAGTCATTAATGAAAATCACAAACAGCAGAGGACCCAGAACTGATCCCTGCGGTACGCCACTGGTAACTGGGATCCAGGCTGAATATTTGCCATCCACCACCACTCTCTGACTTCTATCGGTTAGCCAGTTTGTTATCCAACTGGCCAAATTTCCCACTATCCCATGCCTCCTTACTTTCTGCATAAGCCTACCATGGGGAACTTTATCAAATGCCTTACTAAAATCCATGTACACTACATCCACTGCTTTACCTTCATCCACATGCTTGGTCACCTCCTCAAAGAATTCAATAAGATTTGTTAGGCAAGACCTACCCCTCACAAATCCGTGCTGACTATCCCTAATCAAGCAGTGTCTTTCCAGATGCTCAGAAATCCTATCCTTCAGTACCCTTTCCATTACTTTGCCTACCACCGAAGTAAGACTAACTGGCCTGTAATTCCCAGGGTTATCCCTAGTTCCTTTTTTGAACAGGGGCACGACATTCGCCACTCTCCAATCCCCTGGTACCACCCCTGTTGACAGTGAGGATGAAAAGATAATTGCCAACGGCTCTGCAATTTCATCTCTTGCTTCCCATAGAATCCTTGGATATATCCCGTCAGGCCCGGGGGACTTGTCTATCCTCAAGTTTTTCAAAATGCCCAACACATCTTCCTTCCTAACAAGTATTTCCTCGAGCTTACCAATCTGTTTCACACTGTCCTCTCCAACAATATCGCCCCTCTCATTTGTAAATACAGAAGAAAAGTACTCATTCAAGACCTCTCCTATCTCTTCAGACTCAATACACAATCTACCGCTACTGTCCTTGATTGGACCTACCCTCGCTCTAGTCATTCTCATATTTCTCACATATGTGTAAA
Source organism: Scyliorhinus torazame (assembly GCF_047496885.1). Classification (NCBI taxonomy): domain Eukaryota; kingdom Metazoa; phylum Chordata; class Chondrichthyes; order Carcharhiniformes; family Scyliorhinidae; genus Scyliorhinus; species Scyliorhinus torazame. The sequence continues at coordinate 63,332 of NW_027308023.1, read as the reverse complement.
AGGCCTTGGGGTTTTCCTTGAACCTACCCGCCAAAGATTGTTCATGCCCTCTCTTAGCTCTCCTAATCCCTTTCTTCAGTTCCCTCCTGGCTATCTTGTATCCCTCCAATGCCCTGTCTGAACCTTGTTTCCTCAGCCTTACATAAGTCACCTTTTTCCTCTTAACAAGACATTCAACCTCTCTTGTCAACCATGGTTCCCTCACTCGACCATCTCTTCCCTGCCTGACAGGGACATACATATCAAGGACACGTAGCACCTGTTCCTTGAACAAATTCCACATTTCACTTGTGTCCTTCCCTGCCAGCCTATGTTCCCAACTTATGCACTTCAATTCTTGTCTGACAACATCGTATTTACCCTTCCCCCAATTGTAAACCTTGCCCTGTTGCACGTACCTATCCCTCTCCATTACTAAAGTGAAAGTCACAGAATTGTGGTCACTATCTCCAAAATGCTCCCCCACTAACAAATCTATCACTTGCCCTGGTTCATTACCAAGTACTAAATCCAATATTGCCCCTCCTCTGGTCGGACAATCTACATACTGTGTTAGAAAAGCTTCCTGGACACACTGCACAAACACCACCCCATCCAAACTATTTGATCTAAAGAGTTTCCACTCAATATTTGGGAAGGTAAAGTCACCCATGACTACTACCCTGTGACTTCTGCACCTTTCCAAAATCTGTTTCCCAATCTGTTCCTCCACATCTCTGCTACTATTGGGGGGCCTATAGAAAACTCCTAACAAGGTGACTGCGCCTTTCCTATTTCTGACTTCTGACTTCGTCTCGTTTCGCCCTCTTTGACCCTCCTTCATCTTGTTTCGCTCTCTTTCACTCTCCTTCCTCTCGTTTCGCTGTCTTTCACCCTCCATCGTCTCGTTTCGCTCTCTTTCATCCTCCTTCGTCTTGTTTCGCACTGTTCCACCCGCCTTCGTCTCGTTTCGCACTCTTTCACCCTCCTTCGTCTCGTTTCGCTCTCTTTCACCCTCCTTCCTCTCGTTTTGCTCTCTTTCACCCTCCTTCATCTCGTTTCGCTCCCTTTCACCCTCGTTTGTCTCGTTTCACTCTCTTTCACCTTCCTTCGTCTCGTTTCTCTCTCTTTCACCCTCTTTGGTCTCGTTTCGCTCTCTTTCACCTTCCTTCGTCGCGTTTCACTCTCTTTCACCCACATTCGTCTCGTTTCGCTCTCTTCCACCCTCCTTCGCCTCGTTTCGCTCTCTTTCACCCTCCTACATCTCGTTTCGCCCTTTATCACCCTCCTTCATCTCGGTTCGCCCTCTTTGACCCTCCTTCATCTCGTTTCGCTCTCTTTGACCCTCCTTCGTCTCGTTTAGGTCTCTTTCATCCTCCTTCGTCTTGTTTCGCTCTGTTCCACTCGCCTTCGTCTCGTTTCGTCCTCTTTCACCCTCCTTTGTCTCTTTTCACTCTCTTTCACCCTCCTTCATCTCGTTTCGCTCTCTTTCACCCTCCTTCGTCTCGTTTCGCTCTCTTTCACCCTCCTTCGTCATGTTTCGCCCTCTTTCACCCTCCTTCATCTCGTTTCGCTCTCTTTCATGCTCCTTCGTCTCGCGTCGCCCTTTTTCACCCTCCTTCATCTCGTTTCGCTCTCTTTGCCCCTCCGTCATCTCGTTTAGCTCTCTTTCATCCTCCTTCGTCTCGTTTCGCTCTGTTTCACACTCCTTCGTCTCGTTTTGCTCTCTATCTCCCTCCTTCGTCTCGTTTCGCTCTCTTTCACCCTCCTTCGTCTTGTTTCGCTCTGTCCACCCGCCTTCGTCTCGTTTCGCCCTCTTTCACCCTCCTTAATCTCTTTTCGCTCTCTTTCACCCTCCTTCATCTCGTTTCGCTCTCTTTCACCCTCCTTCATCTCGTTTTGCTCCCTTTCACCCTCCTTCGTCTCGTTTTGCTCTCTTTCACCCTCCTTCGACTTGTTTCACCCTCTTTCACCCTCCTTCGTCTCATTTCGCTCTCTTTCACCCTCCTTCGTCTCGTTTCGGTCTCTTTCATCCTCATTCGTCTTGTTTCGCTCTGTTCCACCCGCCTTCGTCTCGTTTCACCCTCTTTCACCCTCCTTCGACTCGTTTCGCCCTCTTTCACCCTCCTTCGTCTCGTTTCGCTCTCTTTCACCCTCCTTCGTCTCGTTTCGCTCTCTCTAACCCTCCTTCGTCTCGTTTCGCTCTCTTTCACCCTCCTTCGTCTCGTTTCGCTCTCTTTCGTCCTCCTTCGTCTTGTTTCGCTCTGTTCCACCCGCCTTCGTCTCGTCTCGCCCTCTTTCACACTCCTTCGTCTCGTTTCGCCCTCTTTCACCCTCCTTCATCTCGTTTCGCTATCTTTCACCCTCCTTCCGTCTCGTGTCGCTCTCTTTCACCTTCCTTCGTCTCGTTTCTCTCTCTTTCACCCTCTTTGGTCTCGTTTCGCTCTCTTTCACCTTCCTTCGTCTCGTTTCACTCTCTTTCACCCTCCTTCGTCTCGTTTCGCTCTCTTCCACCCTCATTCGTCTCGTTTCACTCTCTTTCACCCTCCTTTGTCTCGTTTCGGTCTCTTTCACCCACCTTTGTCTTGTTTCGATCTCTTTCACCCACCTTCATCTCGTTTCGCTCTCTTTCACCCTCCTTCTTCTCGTTTCGCTCTCTTTCACCCTCCTTCGTCTCGTTTTGTTCTCTTTCACCCTCCTTCGTCTCGTTTCGGTCTCTTTCACCCTGCTTCGTCTCGTTTCGCTCTCTTTCACCCTCCTTCGTCTCGTTTCGCTCTCTTTCACCCTCCTTCGTCTCGTTTCGCCCTCTTTGACCCTCCTTCATCTTGTTTCCCTCTCTTTGACCCTCCTTCGTCTCGTTTAGCTCTCTTTCATCCTCCTTCGTCTCGTTTCGCTCTGTTTCACACTCCTTTGTCTCGTTTTGCTCTCTTTCACCCTCCTTCGTCTCGTTACGCTCTCTTTTACCCTCCTTCGTCTTGTTTTGCTCTGTTCCACCCGCCTTCGTCTCGTTTCACCCTCTTTCACCCTCCTTTGTCTCTTTTCGCTCTCTTTCACCCTCCTTCATCTCGTTTCACTCTCTTTCACCCTCCTTCATCTCGTTTTGCTCCCTTTCACCCTCCTTCGTCTCGTTTCGCTCTCTTTCACACTCCTTCCTCTCGTTTCGCTGTCTTTCACCCTCCATCGTCTCGTTTCGCTCCCTTTCACCCTCTTTGGTCTCGTTTTGCTCTCTTTCACCTTCCTTCATGTCGTTTCACTCTCTTTCACCCTCCTTCGTCTCGTTTCGCTCTCTTCCACCGTCATTCGTCTCGTTTCACTCTCTTTCACCCTCCTTTGTCTCGTTTCGGTCTCTTTCACCCACCTTTGTCTTGTATCGATCTCTTTCACCCACCTTCATCTCGTTTCGCTCTCTTTCACCCTCCTTCGACTCGTTTCGCTCTCTTTCACGCTCCTTCGTCTCGTTTCGGTCTCTTTCACCCTCCTTCGTCTCGTTTCGGTCTCTTTCAACCTGCTTCGTCTCGTTTCGCTCTCTTTCACCCTCCTTCCTCTCGTTTCGCTGTCTTTCACCCTCCATCGTCTCGTTTCGCTCTCTTTCACACTCCTTCATTTCGTTTTGCTCTCTTTCACCCTCCTTCGTCTCGTTTCACTCTCTTTCATCCTCCTTCGTCTTGTTTAGCACTGTTCCACCCGCCTTCGTCTCGTTTCGCACTCTTTCACCCTCCTTCGTCTCGTTTTGCTCTCTTTCACCCTCCTTCGTCTCGTTTCGCTCTCTTTCACCCTCCTTCATCTCGTTTCGCTCCCTTTCACCCTCCTTTGTCTCGTTTCACTCTCTTTCACCTTCCTTCGTCTCGTTTCTCTCTCTTTCACCCTCTTTGGTCTCGTTTCGCTCTCTTTCACCTTCCTTCGTCTCGTTTCACTCTCTTTCACCCACATTCGTCTCGTTTCGCCCTCTTTCACCCTCCTTCATCTCGTTTCGCCCTCTTTGACCCTCCTTCATCTCGTTTCGCTCTCTTTGACCCTCCTTCGTCTCGTTTAGGTCTCTTTCATCCTCCTTCATAGAACATAAAACATAGAAAATACAGCACAGAACAGGCCCTTCGGCCCACGATGTTGTGCCGAACCTTTGTCCTAGATTAATCATAGATTATCATTGAATTTACAGTGCAGAAGGAGGCCATTCGACCCTTTGAGTCTGCACCGGCTCTTGGAAAGAGCACCCTACCCAAACTCAACACCTCCACCCAACACCAAGGGCAATTTGGACATTAAGGGCAATTTATCATTGGCCAATTCACCTAACCCGCACATCTTTGGACTGTGGGAGGAAACCGGAGCACCCGGAGGAAACCCACGCAGACACGTGGAGGACGTGCAGACTCCGCACAGACAATGACCCAATCCGGAATCGAACCTGGGACCATGGAGCTGTGAAGCAATTGTGCTATGCACAATGCTACCGTGCTGCCCTTAAGAACAAATAAATATACACTCTATCATTTTACCGTAATCCATGTACCTATCCAATAGCTGCTTGAAGGTCCCTAATGTTTCCGACTCAACTACTTCCACAGGCAGTGCATTCCATGCCCCCACTACTCTCTGGGTAAAGAACCTACCTCTGATAGCCCTCCTATATCTTCCACCTTTCACCTTAAATTTATGTCCCCTTGTAATGGTGTGTTCCACCCGGGGAAAAAGTCTCTGACTGTCTACTCTATCTATTCCCCTGATCATCTTATAAACCTCTATCAAGTCGCCCCTCATCCTTCTCCGCTCTAATGAGAAAAGGCCTAGCACCCTCAACCTTTCCTCGTAAGACCTACTCTCCATTCCAGGCAACATCCTGGTAAATCTTCTTTGCACCTTTTCCAGAGCTTCCACATCCTTCCTAAAATGAGGCGGCCAGAACTGTACACAGTACTCCAAATGTGGCCTTACCAAAGTTTTGTACAGCTGCATCATCACCTCACGGCTCTTAAATGCAATCCCTCTGTTAATGAACGCGAGCACACCATAGGCCTTCTTCACAGCTCTATCCACTTGAGTGGCAACTTTCAAAGATGTATGAACATAGACCCCAAGATCTCTCTGCTCCTCCACATTGCCAAGAACTCTACCGTTAACCCTGTATTCCGCATTCATATTTGTCCTTCCAAAATGGACAACCTCACACTTTTCAGGGTTAAACTCCATCTGCCACTTCTCAGCCCAGTTCTGCATCCTATCTATGTCTCTTTGCAGCCGACAACAGCCCTCCTTACTATCCACAACTCCACCAATCTTTGTATCGTCTGCAAATTTACTGACCCACCCTTCAACTCCCTCATCCAAGTCATTAATGAAAATCACAAACAGCAGAGGACCCAGAACTGATCCCTGCGGTACGCCACTGGTAACTGGGATCCAGGCTGAATATTTGCCATCCACCACCACTCTCTGACTTCTATCGGTTAGCCAGTTTGTTATCCAACTGGCCAAATTTCCCACTATCCCATGCCTCCTTACTTTCTGCATAAGCCTACCATGGGGAACTTTATCAAATGCCTTACTAAAATCCATGTACACTACATCCACTGCTTTACCTTCATCCACATGCTTGGTCACCTCCTCAAAGAATTCAATAAGATTTGTTAGGCAAGACCTACCCCTCACAAATCCGTGCTGACTATCCCTAATCAAGCAGTGTCTTTCCAGATGCTCAGAAATCCTATCCTTCAGTACCCTTTCCATTACTTTGCCTACCACCGAAGTAAGACTAACTGGCCTGTAATTCCCAGGGTTATCCCTAGTTCCTTTTTTGAACAGGGGCACGACATTCGCCACTCTCCAATCCCCTGGTACCACCCCTGTTGACAGTGAGGATGAAAAGATAATTGCCAACGGCTCTGCAATTTCATCTCTTGCTTCCCATAGAATCCTTGGATATATCCCGTCAGGCCCGGGGGACTTGTCTATCCTCAAGTTTTTCAAAATGCCCAACACATCTTCCTTCCTAACAAGTATTTCCTCGAGCTTACCAATCTGTTTCACACTGTCCTCTCCAACAATATCGCCCCTCTCATTTGTAAATACAGAAGAAAAGTACTCATTCAAGACCTCTCCTATCTCTTCAGACTCAATACACAATCTACCGCTACTGTCCTTGATTGGACCTACCCTCGCTCTAGTCATTCTCATATTTCTCACATATGTGTAAAAGGCCTTGGGGTTTTCCTTGAACCTACCCGCCAAAGATTGTTCATGCCCTCTCTTAGCTCTCCTAATCCCTTTCTTCAGTTCCCTCCTGGCTATCTTGTATCCCTTCAATGCCCTGTCTGAACCTTGTTTCCTCAGCCTTACATAAGTCACCTTTTTCCTCTTAACAAGACATTCAACCTCTCTTGTCAACCATGGTTCCCTCACTCGACCATCTCTTCCCTGCCTGACAGGGACATACATATCAAGGACACGTAGCACCTGTTCCTTGAACAAATTCCACATTTCACTTGTGTCCTTCCCTGCCAGCCTATGTTCCCAACTTATGCACTTCAATTCTTGTCTGACAACATCGTATTTACCCTTCCCCCAATTGTAAACCTTGCCCTGTTGCACGTACCTATCCCTCTCCATTACTAAAGTGAAAGTCACAGAATTGTGGTCACTATCTCCAAAATGCTCCCCCACTAACAAATCTATCACTTGCCCTGGTTCATTACCAAGTACTAAATCCAATATTGCCCCTCCTCTGGTCGGACAATCTACATACTGTGTTAGAAAAGCTTCCTGGACACACTGCACAAACACCACCCCATCCAAACTATTTGATCTAAAGAGTTTCCACTCAATATTTGGGAAGTTAAAGTCACCCATGACTACTACCCTGTGACTTCTGCACCTTTCCAAAATCTGTTTCCCAATCTGTTCCTCCACATCTCTGCTACTATTGGGGGGCCTATAGAAAACTCCTAACAAGGTGACTGCGCCTTTCCTATTTCTGACTTCTGACTTCGTCTCGTTTCGCTCTGTTTCACACTCCTTCGTCTCGTTTTGCTCTCTTTCACCCTCCTTCGTCTCGTTTCGCTCTCTTTCACCCTCCTTCGTCTTGTTTCGCTCTGTTCCACTCGCCTTCGTCTCGTTTCATCCTCTTTCACCGTCCTTTGTCTCTTTTCGCTCTCTTTCACCCTCCTTCATCTCGTTTCGTTCTCTTTCACCCTCCTTCGTCTCGTTTCGCTCTCTTTCGTCATGTTTCGCCCTCTTTCACCCTCCTTCATCTCGTTTCGCTCTCTTTCATGCTCCTTCGTCTCGCGTCGCCCTTTTTCACCCTCCTTCATCTCGTTTCGCTCTCTTTGCCCCTCCGTCATCTCGTTTAGCACTCTTTCATCCTCCTTCGTCTCGTTTCGCTCTGTTTCACACTCCTTCGTCTCGTTTTGCTCTCTATCACCCTCCTTCGTCTCGATTCGCTCTCTTTCACCCTCCTTCGTCTTGTTTCGCTCTGTCCACCCGCCTTCGTCTCGTTTCGCCCTCTTTCACCCTCCTTAATCTCTTTTCGCTCTCTTTCACCCTCCTTCATCTCGTTTCGCTCTCTTTCACCCTCCTTCATCTCGTTTTGCTCCCTTTCACCCTCCTTCATCTCGTTTCGCTCTCTTTCACTCTCCTTCCATTCGTTTCGCTCTCTTTCACCCTCCATCGTCTCGTTTCGCTCTCTTTTATCCTGTTTCATCTCGTTTCGCTCTCGTTTACCCTCTTTCATCTCGTTTCGATCTCTTTCACACTCCTTCGTCTCGTTTTGCTCTCTTTCACCCTCCTTCGACTTGTTTCGCCCTCTTTCACCCTCCTTCGTCTCGTTTCGCTCTCTTTCACCCTCCTTCGTCTCATTTCGCTCTCTCTAACCCTCCTTCGTCTCGTTTCGCTCTCTTTCAACCTCCTTCGTCTCGTTTCGGTCTCTTTCATCCTCCTTCGTCTTGTTTCGCTCTGTTCCACCCGCCTTCGTCTCGTTTCACCCTCTTTCACCCTCCTTCGTCTCGTTTTGCCCTCTTTCACCCTCCTTCATCTCGTTTCGCTATCTTTCACCCTCCTACGTCTTGTTTCGCTCTCTTTCACCCTCCTTCATTTCGTTTCGCTCCCTTTCACCCTCTTTGGTCTCGTTTCGCTCTCTTTCACCTTCCTTCGTCTCGTTTCACTCTCTTTCACCCTCCTTCGTCTCGTTTCGCTCTCTTCCACCCTCATTCGTCTCGTTTTGCTCTCTTTCACCCTGCTTCGTCTCGTTTCGCTCTCTTTCACCCTCCTTCGTCTCGTTTCGCTCTCTTTCACCCTCCTTCGTCTCGTTTCAGTCTCTTTCACTCTCCTTCGTCTCGTTTCGGTCTCTTTCACGCTGCTTCGTCTTGTTTCGATCTCTTTCACCCACCTTCATCTCGTTTCGCTCTCTTTCACCCTCCTTCATCTCGTTTCGCTCTCTTTCACCCTGCTTCGTCTCGTTTCGCTCTCTTTCACCCTCCTTCGTCTCGTTTCGCTCTCTTTCACCCTCCTTCGTCTCGTTTCGCTCTCTTTCACCCTCCTTCGTCTCGCTTCGCCCTCTGTGACACTCCTTCATCTCGTTTATCTCTCTTTGACCCTCCTTCGTCTCGTTGAGCTCTCTTTCATCCTCTTTCGTCTCGTTTCGCTCTCTTTCAACCTCCTTCATCTCGTTTCGCTCCCTTTCACTCTCCTTTGTCTCGTTTCACTCTCCTTTGTCTCGTTTCACTCTCTTTCACCTTCCTTCGTCTCGTTTCTCTCTCTTTCACCCTCTTTGGTCTCGTTTCGCTCTCTTTCACCTTCCTTCGTCTCGTTTCACTCTCTTTCACCCACATTCGTCTCGTTTTGCTCTCTTCCACACTCCTTCGCCTCGTTTCGCTCTCTTTGACCCTCCTTCATCTCGTTTTGCCCTCTTTGAATCTCCTTCATCTCGTTTCGCTCTCTTTGACCCTCCTTTGTCTCGTTTAGGTCTCTTTCATCCTCCTTCGTCTCGTTTTGCTCTGTTTCACACTCCTTCGTCTCGTTTTGCTCTCTTTCACCCTCCTTTGTCTCTTTTCGCACTCTTTCACCCTCCTTCATCTCGTTTCGCTCTCTTTCACCCTCCTTCGTCTCGTTTCGCTCTCTTTCACCCTCCTTCGTCTCGTTTCGCCCTCTTTCACCCACCTTCATCTCGTTTCGCTCTCTTTGCCCCTCCGTCATCTCGTTTAGCTCTCTTTCATCCTAATTCGTCTAGTTTCGCTCTGTTTCACACTCCTTCGTCTCGTTTTGCTCTCTATCACCCTCCTTCGTCTCGTTTCGCACTCTTTCACCCTCCTTCGTCTTGTTTCGCTCTGTCCACCCGCCTTCGTCTCGTTTCGCCCTCTTTCACCCTCCTTAGTCTCTTTTCGCTCTCTTTCACCCTCCTTCGTCTCGTTTTGCCCTCTTTCACCCTCCTTCATCTCGTTTCGCTCTCTTTAACCCTCCTTCGTCTCGTTTCGCTCTCTTTCACCCTCCTTCGTCTCGTTTCGCCCTCTTTCACCCACCTTCATCTCGTTTCGCTCTCTTTGCCCCTCCGTCATCTCGTTTCGCTCTCTTTCACCCTCCTTCGTCTCGTTTCGCTCTCTTTCACCCTCCTTCGTCTCATTTCGCTCTCTCTAACCCTCCTTCGTCTCGTTTCGCTCTCTTTCAACCTCCTTCTTCTCGTTTCGGTCTCTATCATCCTCCTTCGTCTTGTTTCGCTTTGTTCCACCCGCCTTCGTCTCGTTTCGCCCTCTTTCACCCTCCTTCGTCTCGTTTTGCCCTCTTTCACCCTCCTTCATCTCGTTTCGCTATCTTTCACCCTCCTACGTCTCGTTTCGCTCTCTTTCACCCTCCTTCATTTCGTTTCGCTCCCTTTCACCCTCTTTGGTCTCGTTTCGCTCTCTTTCACCTTCCTTCGTCTCGTTTCACTCTCTTTCACCCTCCTTCGTCTCGTTTCGCTCTCTTCCACCCTCATTCGTCTCGTTTCACTCTTTTTCACCCTCCTTTGTCTCGTTTCGGTCTCTTTCAACCACCTTTGTCTTGTTTCGATCTCTTTCACCCACCTTCATCTCGTTTCGCTCTCTTTCACCCTCCTTCATCTCGTTTCGCTCTCTTTCACCCTGCTTCGTCTCATTTCGCTCTCTTTGCCCCTCCGTCATCTCGTTTAGCTCTCTTTCATCCTCCTTCGTCTAGTTTCGCTCTGTTTCACACTCCTTCGTCTCGTTTTGCTCTCTATCACCCTCCTTCGTCTCGTTTCGCTCTCTTTCACCCTCCTTCGTCTTGTTTCGCTCTGTCCACCCGCCTTCGTCTCGTTTCGCCCTCTTTCACCCTCCTTAGTCTCTTTTCGCTCTCTTTCACCCTCCTTCATCTCGTTTCGCTCACTTTCACCCTCCTTCATCTCGTTTTGCTCCCTTTCACCCTCCTTCGTCTCGTTTCGCTCTCTTTCACCTTCCTTTGTCTCGTTTAGGTCTCTTTCATCCTCCTTCGTCTCGTTTTGCTCTGTTTCACACTCCTTCATCTCGTTTTGCTCTCTTTCACCCTCCTTTGTCTCTTTTCGCACTCTTTCACCCTCCTTCATCTCGTTTCGCTCTCTTTCACCCTCCTTCGTCTTGTTTCGCTCTCTTTCACCCTCCTTTATCTCGTTTCGAACTCTTTCACCCTCCTTCGTCTCGTTTCGGTCTCTTTCACCCTCCTTCGTCTTGTTTCGGTCTCTTTCACCCTGCTTCGTTTCGTTTCGCTCTCTTTCACCCTCCTTCCTCTCGTTTCGCTCTCTTTCACCCTCCATCGTCTTGTTTCGCTCTCTTTCACCCTCCTTCGTCTCGTTTCGCTCTCTTTCACCCTCCTTCGTCTGGTTTCACCCTCTTTGACACTCCTTCATCTCGTTTCGCTCTCTTTGACCCTCCTTCGTCTCGTTTTGCTATCTTTCATCCTCCTTCGTCTCGTTTCGCTCTCTTTCATCCTCCTTCGTCTTGTTTCGCTCTGTTCCACCCGCCTTTGTCTCGTTTCGCCCTCTTTCACCCTCCTTCTTCTCGTTTCGCTCTCTTTCACCCTCCTTCGTCTCGTTTTGCTCTCTTTCACCCTCCTTCGTCTCGTTTCGTTCTCTTTCACCCTCCTTCGTCTTGTTTCGCTCTGTTCCACTCGCCTTCGTCTCGCTTCATCCTCTTTCACCCTCCTTTGTCTCTTTTCGCTCTCTTTCACCCTCCTTCATCTCGTTTCGCTCTCTTTCACCCTCCTTCGTCTCGTTTCGCTCTCTTTCGTCATGTTTCGCCCTCTTTCACCCTCCTTCATCTCGTTTCGCTCTCTTTCATGCTCCTTCGTCTCGCGTCGCCCTTTTTCACCCTCCTTCATCTCGTTTCGCTCTCTTTGCCCCTCCGTCATCTCGTTTAGCACTCTTTCATCCTCCTTCGTCTCGTTTCGCTCTGTTTCACACTCCTTCGTCTCGTTTTGCTCTCTATCACCCTCCTTCGTCTCGTTTCGCTCTCTTTCACCCTCCTTCGTCTTGTTTCGCTCTGTCCACCCGCCTTCGTCTCGTTTCGCCCTCTTTCACCCTCCTTAATCTCTTTTCGCTCTCTTTCACCCTCCTTCATCTCGTTTCGCTCTCTTTCACCCTCCTTCATCTCGTTTTGCTCCCTTTCACCCTCCTTCGTCTCGTTTCGCTCTCTTTCACTCTCCTTCCATTCGTTTCGCTCTCTTTCACCGTCCATCGTCTCGTTTCGCTCTCTTTTATCCTGTTTCATCTCGTTTCGCTCTCGTTTACCCTCTTTCATCTCGTTTCGATCTCTTTCACACTCCTTCGTCTCGTTTTGCTCTCTTTCACCCTCCTTCGACTTGTTTTGCCCTCTTTCACCCTCCTTCGTCTCGTTTCGCTCTCTTTCACCCTCCTTCGTCTCATTTCGCTCTCTCTAACCCTCCTTCGTCTCGTTTCGCTCTCTTTCAACCTCCTTCGTCTCGTTTCGGTCTCTTTCATCCTCCTTCGTCTTGTTTCGCTCTGTTCCACCCGCCTTCGTCTCGTTTCGCGCTCTTTCACCCTCCTTCGTCTCGTTTTGCTCTCTTTCACCCTCCTTCATCTCGTTTCGCTATCTTTCACCCTCCTACGTCTCGTTTCGCTCTCTTTCACCCTCCTTCATTTCGTTTCGCTCCCTTTCACCCTCTTTGGTCTCGTTTCGCTCTCTTTCACCTTCCTTCGACTCATTTCACTCTCTTTCAACCTCCTTCGTCTCGTTTCGCTCTCTTCCACCCTCATTCGTCTCGTTTCACTCTCTTTCACCCTCCTTTGTCTCGTTTCGGTCTCTTTCACCCACCTTTGTCTTGTTTCGATCTCTTTCACCCACCTTCATCTCGTTTCGCTCTCTTTCACCCTCCTTCATCTCGTTTCGCTCTCTTTCACCCTGCTTCGTCTCGTTTCGCTCTCTTTCACCCTCCTTCGTCTCGTTTCGCTCTCTTTCACCCTCCTTCGTCTCGTTTCAGTCTCTTTCACTCTCCTTCGTCTCGTTTCGGTCTCTTTCACGCTGCTTCGTCTTGTTTCGATCTCTTTCACCCACCTTCATCTCGTTTCGCTCTCTTTCACACTCCTTCATCTCGTTTCGCTCTCTTTCACCCTGCTTCGTCTCGTTTCGCTCTCTTTCACCCTCCTTCGTCTCGTTTCGCTCTCTTTCACCCTCCTTCGTCTCGCTTCGCCCTCTGTGACACTCCTTCATCTCGTTTATCTCTCTTTGACCCTCCTTCGTCTCGTTGAGCTCTCTTTCATCCTCTTTCGTCTCGTTTCGCTCTCTTTCAACCTCCTTCATCTCGTTTCGCTCCCTTTCACTCTCCTTTGTCTCGTTTAACTCTCTTTCACCTTCCTTCGTCTCGTTTCTCTCTCTTTCACCCTCTTTGGTCTCGTTTCGCTCTCTTTCACTTTCCTTCGTCTCGTTTCACTCTCTTTCACCCACATTCGTCTCGTTTTGCTCTCTTCCACACTCCATCGCCTCGTTTCGCTCTCTTTGACCCTCCTTCATCTCGTTTCGCCCTCTTTGAATCTCCTTCATCTCGTTTCGCTCTCTTTGACCCTCCTTTGTCTCGTTTAGGTCTCTTTCATCCTCCTTCGTCTCGTTTTGCTCTGTTTCACAGTCCTTCGTCTCGTTTTGCTCTCTTTCACCCTCCTTTGTCTCTTTTCGCACTCTTTCACCCTCCTTCATCTCGTTTCGCTCTCTTTCACCCTCCTTCGTCTCGTTTCGCTCTCTTTCACCCTCCTTCGTCTCGTTTCGCCCTCTTTCACCCACCTTCATCTCGTTTCGCTCTCTTTGCCCCTCCGTCATCTCGTTTAGCTCTCTTTCATCCTCCTTCGTCTAGTTTCGCTCTGTTTCACACTCCTTCGTCTCGTTTTGCTCTCTATCACCCTCCTTCGTCTCGTTTCGCACTCTTTCACCCTCCTTCGTCTTGTTTCGCTCTGTCCACCCGCCTTCGTCTCGTTTCGCCCTCTTTCACCCTCCTTAGTCTCTTTTCGCTCTCTTTCACCCTCCTTCATCTCGTTTCGCTCTCTTTCACCCTCCTTCATCTCGTTTTGCTCCCTTTCACCCTCCTTCGTCTCGTTTCGCTCTCTTTCACCTTCCTTTGTCTCGCTTAGGTCTCTTTCATCCTCCTTCGTCTCGTTTTGCTCTGTTTCACACTCCTTCATCTCGTTTTGCTCTCTTTCACCCTCCTTTGTCTCTTTTCGCACTCTTTCACCCTCCTTCATCTCGTTTCGCTCTCTTTCACCCTCCTTCGTCTCGTTTCGCTCTCTTTCACCCTCCTTCATCTCGTTTCACTCTCTTTCACCATCCTTCGTCTCGTTTCGGTCTCTTTCACCCTCCTTCGTCTTGTTTCGGTCTCTTTCACCCTGCTTCGTTTCGTTTCGCTCTCTTTCACCCCCCTTCCTCTCGTTTCGCTCTCTTTCACCCTCCATCGTCTTGTTTCGCTCTCGTTCACCCTCCTTCGTCTCGTTTCGCTCTCTTTCACTCTCCTTCGTCTGGCTTCACCCTCTTTGACACTCCTTCATCTCGTTTCGCTCTCTTTGACCCTCCTTCGTCTCGTTTTGCTCTCTTTCATCCTCCTTCGTCTCGTTTCGCTCTCTTTCATCCTCCTTCGTCTTGTTTCGCTCTGTTCCACCCGCCTTTGTCTCGTTTCGCCCTCTTTCACCCTCCTTCTTCTCGTTTCGCTCTCTTTCACCCTCCTTCGTCTCGTTTCGCACTCTATCACCCTCCTTCATCTCGTTTCGCTCCCTATCACCCTTCTTTGTCTCGTTTCGCTCTCTTTCACCTTCCTTCGTCTCGTTTCACTCTCTTTCACCCTCCTTCGTCTCGTTTCGCTCTCTTCCGCCCTCCTTCATTTCGTTTCGCTCTCTTTCACCCTCCTTCGACTCGTTTCGCTCTCATTCACCCTCCTTCTTCTCGTTTCGTTCTCTTTCACCCTCCTTCGTCTCGTTTTGCTCTCTTTCACCCTCCTTCGTCTCGTTTCGCTCTCTTTCACCCTCCTTCGTCTCGCTTCGCTCTCTGTGACACTCCTTCATCTCGTTTATCTCTCTTTGACCCTCCTTCGTCTCGTTGAGCTCTCTTTCATCCTCTTTCGTCTCGTTTCGCTCTCTTTCAACCTCCTTCATCTCGTTTCGCTCCCTTTCACTCTCCTTTGTCTCGTTTCACTCTCTTTCACCTTCCTTCGTCTCGTTTCTCTCTCTTTCACCCTCTTTGGTCTCGTTTCGCTCTCTTTCACCTTCCTTCGTCTCGTTTCACTCTCTTTCACCCACATTCGTATTGTTTTGCTCTCTTCCACACTCCTTCGCCTCGTTTCGCACTCTTTGACCCTCCTTCATCTCGTTTCGCCCTCTTTGAATCTCCTTCATCTCGTTTCGCTCTCTTTGACCCTCCTTTGTCTCGTTTAGGTCTCTTTCTTCCTCCTTCGTCTCGTTTTGCTCTGTTTCACACTCCTTCATCTCGTTTTGCTCTCTTTCACCCTCCTTTGTCTCTTTTCGCACTCTTTCACCCTCCTTCATCTCGTTTCGCTCTCTTTCACCCTCCTTCGTCTCGTTTCGCTCTCTTTCACCCTCCTTCGTCTCGTTTCGCCCTCTTTCACCCACCTTCATCTCGTTTCGCTCTCTTTGCCCCTCCGTCATCTCGTTTAGCTCTCTTTCATCCTCCTTCGTCTCGTTTCGCTCTGTTTCACACTCCTTCGTCTCGTTTTGCTCTCTATCACCCTCCTTCGTCTCGTTTCGCTCTCTTTCACCCTCCTTCGTCTTGTTTCGCTCTGTCCACCCGCCTTCGTCTCGTTTCGCCCTCTTTCACCCTCCTTAGTCTCTTTTCGCTCTCTTTCACCCTCCTTCATCTCGTTTCGCTCTCTTTCACCCTCCTTCATCTCGTTTTGCTCCCTTTCACCCTCCTTCGTCTTGTTTCGCTCTCTTTCACCTTCCTTCGTCTCGTTTCACTCTCTTTCACCCTCCTTCGTCTCGTTTCGCTCTCTTCCACCCTCCTTCGTCTCGTTTCACTCTCTTTCACCCTCCTTTGTCTCGTTTCGCTCTCTTTCACCCACATTTGTCTTGTTTCGATCTCTTTCACCCACCTTCATCTCGTTTCGCTCTCTTTCACCCTCCTTCATCTCGTTTCGCTCTCTTTCACCCTCCTTCGTCTCGTTTCGGTCTCTTTCACCCTCCTTCGTCTTGTTTCGGTCTCTTTCACCCTGCTTCGTTTCGTTTCGCTCTCTTTCACCCTCTTTCCTCTCGTTTCGCTCTCTTTCACCCTCCATCGTCTTGTTTCGCTCTCTTTCACCCTCCTTCGTCTCGTTTCGCTCTCTTTCACCCTCCTTCGTCTGGTTTCACCCTCTTTGACACTCCTTCATCTCGTTTCGCTCTCTTTGACCCTCCTTCGTCTCGTTTTGCTCTCTTTCATCCTCCTTCATCTCGTTTCGCACTCTTTCATCCTCCTTCGTCTTGTTTCGCTCTGTTCCACCCGCCTTCGTCTCGTTTCACCCTCTTTCACCCTCCTTCTTCTCGTTTCGCTCTCTTTCACCCTCCTTCGTCTTGTTTCAGTCTCTTTCACCCTGCTTCGTCTCGTTTCGCTCTCTTTCACCCTCCTTCGTCTCGTTTCGCCCTCTTTCACCCACCTTTATCTCGTTTCGCTCTCTTTGCCCCTCCGTCATCTCGTTTAGCTCTCTTTCATCCTCCTTCGTCTAGTTTCGCTCTGTTTCACCCTCCTTCGTCTCGTTTCGCACTCTTTCACCCTCCTTCGTCTTGTTTCGCTCTGTCCACCCGCCTTCGTCTCGTTTCGCCCTCTTGCACCCTCCTTAGTCTCTTTTCGCTCTCTTTCACCCTCCTTCGTCTCGTTTTGCCCTCTTTCGCCCTCCTTCATCTCGTTTCGCTCTCTTTCACCCTCCTTCGTCTCGTTTCGCTCTCTTTCACCCTCCTTCGTCTCGTTTCGCCCTCTTACACCCACCTTCATCTCGTTTCGCTCTCTTTGCCCCTCCGTCATCTCGTTTCGCCCTCTATCACCCTCCTTCGTCTCGTTTCGCTCTCTTTCACCCTCCTTCATCTCATTTCGCTCTCTCTAACCCTCCTTCGTCTCGTTTCGCTCTCTTTCAACCTCCTTCGTCTCGTTTCGGTCTCTTTCATCCTCCTTCGTCTTGTTTCGCTCTGTTCCACCCGCCTTCGTCTCGTTTCGCCCTCTTTCACCCTCCTTCGTCTCGTTTTGCCCTCTTTCACCCTCCTTCATCTCTTTTCGCTATCTTTCACCCTCCTACGTCTCGTTTCGCTCTCTTTCACCCTCCTTCATTTCGTTTCGCTCCCTTTCACCCTCTTTGGTCTCGTTTCGCTCTCTTTCACCTTCCTTCGTCTCGTTTCACTCTCTTTCACCCTCCTTCGTCTCGTTTCGCTCTCTTCCACCCTCATTCGTCTCGTTTCACTCTCTTTCACCCTCCTTTGTCTCGTTTCGGTCTCTTTCACCCACCTTTGTCTTGTTTCGATCTCTTTCACCCACCTTCATCTCGTTTCGCTCTCTTTCACCCTCCTTCATCTCGTTTCGCTCTCTTTCACCCTGCTTCGTCTCATTTCGCTCTCTTTCACCCTCCTTCGTCTCGTTTCGCTCTCTTTCACCCTCCTTCGTCTCGTTTCAGTCTCTTTCACTCTCCTTCGTCTCGTTTCGGTCTCTTTCACGCTGCTTCGTCTTGTTTCGATCTCTTTCACCCACCTTCATCTCGTTTCGCTCTCTTTCACCCTCCTTCATCTCGTTTCGCTCTCTTTCACCCTGCTTCGTCTCGTTTCGCTCTCTTTCACCCTCCTTCGTCTCGTTTCGCTCTCTTTCACCCTCCTTCGTCTCGTTTCGCTCTCTTTCACCCTCCTTCGTCTCGCTTCGCCCTCTGTGACACTCCTTCATCTCGTTTATCTCTCTTTGACCCTCCTTCGTCTCGTTGAGCTCTCTTTCATCCTCTTTCGTCTCGTTTCGCTCTCTTTCAACCTCCTTCATCTCGTTTCGCTCCCTTTCACTCTCCTTTGTCTCGTTTCACTCTCTTTCACCTTCCTTCGTCTCGTTTCTCTCTCTTTCACCCTCTTTGGTCTCGTTTCGCTCTCTTTCACCTTCCTTCGTCTCGTTTCACTCTCTTTCACCCACATTCGTCTCGTTTTGCTCTCTTCCACACTCCTTCGCCTCGTTTCGCTCTCTTTGACCCTCCTTCATCTCGTTTCGCCCTCTTTGAATCTCCTTCATCTCGTTTCGCTCTCTTTGGCCCTCCTTTGTCTCGTTTAGATCTCTTTCATCCTCCTTCGTCTCGTTTTGCTCTGTTTCACACTCCTTCGTCTCGTTTTGCTCTCTTTCACCCTCCTTTGTCTCTTTTCGTCAACTTTCAACCTCCTTCGTCTCGTTTCGCTCTCTTTCACCCTCCTTCGTCTCGTTTCGCCCTCTTTCACCCACCTTCATCTCGTTTCGCTCTCTTTGCCCCTCCGTCATCTCGTTTCGCCCTCTTTCACCCTCCTTCGTCTCGTTTCGCTCTCTTTCACCCTCCTTTGTCTCTTTTCGTCAACTTTCACCCTCCTTCATCTCGTTTTGCTCCCTTTCACCCTCCTTCGTCTCGTTTCGCTCTCTTTCACCTTCCTTTGTCTCGTTTAGGTCTCTTTCATCCTCCTTCGTCTCGTTTTGCTCTGTTTCACACTCCTTCATCTCGTTTCGCTCTCTTTCACCCTCCTTCGTCTCGTTTCGCTCTCTTTCACCCTCCTTCATCTCGTTTCGCTCTCTTTCACCATCCTTCGTCTCGTTTCGGTCTCTTTCACCCTCCTTCGTCTTGTTTCGGTCTCTTTCACCCTGCTTCGTTTCGTTTCGCTCTCTTTCACCCTCCTTCCTCTCGTTTCGCTCTCTTTCACCCTCCATCGTCTTGTTTCGCTCTCTTTCACCCTCCTTCGTCTCGTTTCGCTCTCTTTCACTCTCCTTCGTCTGGTTTCACCCTCTTTGACACTCCTTCATCTCGTTTCACTCTCTTGGACCCTCCTTCGTCTCGTTTTGCTCTCTTTCATCCTCCTTCGTCTCGTTTCGCTCTCTTTCATCCTCCTTCGTCTTGTTTCGCTCTGTTCCACCCGCCTTTGTCTCGTTTCGCCCTCTTTCACCCTCCTTCTTCTCGTTTCGCTCTCTTTCACCCTCCTTCGTCTCGTTTCGCACTCTATCACCCTCCTTCATCTCGTTTCGCTCCCTATCACCCTTCTTTGTCTCGTTTCGCTCTCTTTCACCTTCCTTCGTCTCGTTTCATCCTCTTTCACCCTCCTTCGTCTCGTTTCGCTCTCTTCCGCCCTCCTTCATTTCGTTTCGCTCTCTTTCACACTCCTTCGACTCGTTTCGCTCTCATTCACCCTCCTTCTTCTCGTTTCGCTCTCTTTCACCCTCCTTCGTCTCGTTTCGCTCTCTTTCACCCTCCTTCGTCTCGTTTCGCTCTCTTTCACCCTCCTTCGTCTCGCTTCGCTCTCTGTGACACTCCTTCATCTCGTTTATCTCTCTTTGACCCTCCTTCGTCTCGTTGAGCTCTCTTTCATCCTCTTTCGTCTCGTTTCGCTCTCTTTCAACCTCCTTCATCTCGTTTCGCTCCCTTTCACTCTCCTTTGTCTCGTTTCACTCTCTTTCACCTTCCTTCGTCTCGTTTCACTCTCTTTCACCCTCTTTGGTCTCGTTTCGCTCTCTTTCACCTTCCTTCGTCTCGTTTCACTCTCTTTCACCCACATTCGTCTCGTTTTGCTCTCTTCCACACTCCTTCGCCTCGTTTCGCACTCTTTGACCCTCCTTCATCTTGTTTCGCCCTCTTTGAATCTCCTTCATCTCGTTTCGCTCTCTTTGACCCTCCTTTGTCTCGTTTAGGTCTCTTTCATCCTCCTTCGTCTCGTTTTGCTCTGTTTCACACTCCTTCATCTCGTTTTGCTCTCTTTCACCCTCCTTTGTCTCTTTTCGCACTCTTTCACCCTCCTTCATCTCGTTTCGCTCTCTTTCACCCTCCTTCGTCTCGTTTCGCTCTCTTTCACCCTCCTTCGTCTCGCTTCGCCCTCTTTCACCCACCTTCATCTCGTTTCGCTCTCTTTGCCCCTCCGTCATCTCGTTTAGCTCTCTTTCATCCTCCTTCGTCTCGTTTCGCTCTGTTTCACACTCCTTCGTCTCGTTTTGCTCTCTATCACCCTCCTTCGTCTCGTTTCGCTCTCTTTCACCCTCCTTCGTCTTGTTTCGCTCTGTCCACCCGCCTTCGTCTCGTTTCGCCCTCTTTCACCCTCCTTAGTCTCTTTTCGCTCTCTTTCACCCTCCTTCATCTCGTTTCGCTCTCTTTCACCCTCCTTCATCTCGTTTTGCTCCCTTTCACCCTCCTTCGTCTTGTTTCGCTCTCTTTCACCTTCCTTCGTCTCGTTTCACTCTCTTTCTCCCTCCTTCGTCTCGTTTCGCTCTCTTCCACCCTCCTTCGTCTCGTTTCACTCTCTTTCACCCTCCTTTGTCTCGTTTCGCTCTCTTTCACCCACATTTGTCTTGTTTCGATCTCTTTCACCCACCTTCATCTCGTTTCGCTCTCTTTCACCCTCCTTCATCTCGTTTCGCTCTCTTTCACCCTGCTTCGTCTCGTTTCGCTCTCTTTCACCCTCCTTCGTCTCGTTTCGCTCTCTTTCACCCTCCTTCGTCTCGTTTCGCTCTCTTTCACCCTCCTTCGTCTCGCTTCGCCCTCTGTGACACTCCTTCATCTCGTTTATCTCTCTTTGACCCTCCTTCGTCTCGTTGAGCTCTCTTTCATCCTCTTTCGTCTCGTTTCGCTCTCTTTCAACCTCCTTCATCTCGTTTCGCTCCCTTTCACTCTCCTTTGTCTCGTTTCACTCTCTTTCACCTTCCTTCGTCTCGTTTCTCTCTCTTTCACCCTCTTTGGTCTCGTTTCGCTCTCTTTCACCTTCCTTCGTCTCGTTTCACTCTCTTTCACCCACATTCGTCTCGTTTTGCTCTCTTCCACACTCCTTCGCCTCGTTTCGCTCTCTTTGACCCTCCTTCATCTCGTTTCGCCCTCTTTGAATCTCCTTCATCTCGTTTCGCTCTCTTTGACCCTCCTTTGTCTCGTTTAGGTCTCTTTCATCCTCCTTCGTCTCGTTTTGCTCTGTTTCACACTCCTTCGTCTCGTTTTGCTCTCTTTCACCCTCCTTTGTCTCTTTTCGCACTCTTTCACCCTCCTTCATCTCGTTTCGCTCTCTTTCACCCTCCTTCGTCTCGTTTCGCTCTCTTTCACCCTCCTTCGTCTCGTTTCGCCCTCTTTCACCCACCTTCATCTCGTTTCGCTCTCTTTGCCCCTCCGTCATCTCGTTTAGCTCTCTTTCATCCTCCTTCGTCTAGTTTCGCTCTGTTTCACACTCCTTCGTCTCGTTTTGCTCTCTATCACCCTCCTTCGTCTCGTTTCGCACTCTTTCACCCTCCTTCATCTTGTTTCGCTCTGTCCACCCGCCTTCGTCTCGTTTCGCCCTCTTTCACCCTCCTTAGTCTCTTTTCGCTCTCTTTCACCCTCCTTCGTCTCGTTTTGCCCTCTTTCACCCTCCTTCATCTCGTTTCGCTCTCTTTCACCCCCCTTCGTCTCGTTTCGCTCTCTTTCACCCTCCTTCGTCTCGTTTCGCCCTCTTTCACCCACCTTCATCTCGTTTCGCTCTCTTTGCCACCCGGTCATCTCGTTTCGCCCTCTTTCACCCTCCTTCGTCTCGTTTCGCTCTCTTTCACCCTCCTTCGTCTCATTTCGCTCTCTCTAACCCTTCTTCGTCTCGTTTCGCTCACTTTCAACCTCCTTCGTCTCGTTTCGGTCTCTTTCATCCTCCTTCGTCTTGTTTCGCTCTGTTCCACCCGCCTCCGTCTCGTTTCGCCCTCTTTCACCCTCCTTCGTCTCGTTTTGCCCTCTTTCACCCTCCTTCATCTCGTTTCGCTATCTTTCACCCTCCTACGTCTCGTTTCGCTCTCTTTCACCCTCCTTCATTTCGTTTCGCTCCCTTTCACCCTCTTTGGTCTCGTTTCGCTCTCTTTCACCTTCCTTCGTCTCGTTTCACTCTCTTTCACCCTCCTTCGTCTCGTTTCGCTCTCTTCCACCCTCATTCGTCTCGTTTCACTCTCTTTCACCCTCCTTTGTCTCGTTTCGGTCTCTTTCACCCACCTTTGTCTTGTTTCGATCTCTTTCACCCACCTTCATCTCGTTTCGCTCTCTTTCACCCTCCTTCATCTCGTTTCGCTCTCTTTCACCCTGCTTCGTCTCATTTCGCTCTCTTTCACCCTCCTTCGTCTCGTTTCGCTCTCTTTCACCCTCCTTCGTCTCGTTTCAGTCTCTTTCACTCTCCTTCGTCTCGTTTCGGTCTCTTTCACGCTGCTTCGTCTTGTTTCGATCTCTTTCACCCACCTTCATCTCGTTTCGCTCTCTTTCACCCTCCTTCATCTCGTTTCGCTCTCTTTCACCCTGCTTCGTCTCGTTTCGCTCTCTTTCACCCTCCTTCGTCTCGTTTCGCTCTCTTTCACCCTCCTTCGTCTCGTTTCGCTCTCTTTCACCCTCCTTCGTCTCGCTTCGCCCTCTGTGACACTCCTTCATCTCGTTTATCTCTCTTTGACCCTCCTTCGTCTCGTTGAGCTCTCTTTCATCCTCTTTCGTCTCGTTTCGCTCTCTTTCAACCTCCTTCATCTCGTTTCGCTCCCTTTCACTCTCCTTTGTCTCGTTTCACTCTCTTTCACCTTCCTTCGTCTCGTTTCTCTCTCTTTCACCCTCTTTGGTCTCGTTTCGCTCTCTTTCACCTTCCTTCGTCTCGTTTCACTCTCTTTCACCCACATTCGTCTCGTTTTGCTCTCTTCCACACTCCTTCGCCTCGTTTCGCTCTCTTTGACCCTCCTTCATCTCGTTTCACTCTCTTTGAATCTCCTTCATCTCGTTTCGCTCTCTTTGACCCTCCTTTGTCTCGTTTAGGTCTCTTTCATCCTCCTTCGTCTCGTTTTGCTCTGTTTCACACTCCTTCGTCTCGTTTTGCTCTCTTTCACCCTCCTTTGTCTCTTTTCGCACTCTTTCACCCTCCTTCATCTCGTTTCGCTCTCTTTCACCCTCCTTCGTCTCGTTTCGCTCTCTTTCACCCTCCTTCGTCTCGTTTCGCCCTCTTTCACCCACCTTCATCTCGTTTCGCTCTCTTTGCCCCTCCGTCATCTCGTTTAGCTCTCTTTCATCCTCCTTCGTCTAGTTTTGCTCTGGTTCACACTCCTTCGTCTCGTTTCGCACTCTTTCACCCTCCTTCGTCTTGTTTCGCTCTGTCCACCCGCCTTCGTCTCGTTTCGCCCTCTTTCACCCTCCTTAGTCTCTTTTCGCTCTCTTTCACCCTCCTTCATCTCGTTTCGCTCTCTTTCACCCTCCTTCATCTCGTTTTGCTCCCTTTCACCCTCCTTCGTCTCGTTTCGCTCTCTTTCACCTTCCTTTGTCTCGTTTAGGTCTCTTTCATCCTCCTTCGTCTCGTTTCGCTCTCTTCCGCCCTCCTTCATTTCGTTTCGCTCTCTTTCACCCTCCTTTGACTCGTTTCGCTCTCATTCACCCTCCTTCTTCTCATTTCGCTCTCTTTCACCCTCCTTTATTTCGTTGCACTCTCTTCCACCCTCCTTCGTCTCGTTTCGGTCTCTTTTACCCTCCTGTCTTTCGTTTCGCTCTCTTTCGCCCTCCATCGTCTCGTTTCGCACTCTTTTACCCTCTTTCGTCTCGTTTCGCTCTCTTTTACCCTCCTTCATCTCGTTTCGCTCTCTTTCACACTTCTTCGTCTTGTTTCGCTCTCTTTCACCCTCCTTCAACTTGTTTCGCTCTCTTCCACCCTCCTTCGTCTCATTTCGCTCTCGTTCACCCTCCTTCGTCTCGTTTCGCTCTCTTTCGCCCTCCTTCGTCTCGTTTCGCTCTCTTTCATCCTCCTTCGTCTTGTTTCGCTCTCTTCCACCCTCCTTCGTCTCATTTCGCTCTCGTTCACCCTCCTTCGTCTCGTTTCGCTCTCTTTCGCCCTCCTTCGTCTCGTTTCGCTCTCTTTCATCCTCCTTCGTCTTGTTTCGCTCTGTTCCACCCGCCTTCGTCTCGTTTTGCCCTCTTTCACCCTCCTTCGTCTCGTTTCACTCTCTTTCACCTTCCTTCGTCTCGTTTCTCTCTCTTTCACCCTCTTTGGTCTCGTTTCGCTCTCTTTCACCTTCCTTCGTCTCGTTTCACTCTCTTTCACCCACATTCGTCTCGTTTTGCTCTCTTCCACACTCCTTCGCCTCGTTTCGCTCTCTTTGACCCTCCTTCATCTCGTTTCACCCTCTTTGAATCTCCTTCATCTCGTTCCGCTCTCTTTGACCCTCCTTTGTCTCGTTTAGGTCTCTTTCATCCTCCTTCGTCTCGTTTTGCTCTGTTTCACACTCCTTCGTCTCGTTTTGCTCTCTTTCACCCTCCTTTGTCTCTTTTCGCACTCTTTCACCCTCCTTCATCTCGTTTCGCTCTCTTTCACCCTCCTTCGTCTCGTTTCGCTCTCTTTCACCCTCCTTCGTCTCGTTTCGCCCTCTTTCACCCACCTTCATCTCGTTTCGCTCTCTTTGCCCCTCCGTCATCTCGTTTAGCTCTCTTTCATCCTCCTTCGTCTAGTTTTGCTCTGGTTCACACTCCTTCGTCTCGTTTCGCACTCTTTCACCCTCCTTCGTCTTGTTTCGCTCTGTCCACCCGCCTTCGTCTCGTTTCGCCCTCTTTCACCCTCCTTAGTCTCTTTTCGCTCTCTTTCACCCTCCTTCATCTCGTTTCGCTCTCTTTCACCCTCCTTCATCTCGTTTTGCTCCCTTTCACCCTCCTTTGTCTCGTTTCGCTCTCTTTCACCTTCCTTTGTCTCGTTTAGGTCTCTTTCATCGTCCTTCGTCTCGTTTCGCTCTCTTCCGCCCTCCTTCATTTCGTTTCGCTCTCTTTCACCCTCCTTTGACTCGTTTCGCTCTCATTCACCCTCCTTCTTCTCATTTCGCTCTCTTTCACCCTCCTTTATTTCGTTGCACTCTCTTCCACCCTCCTTCGTCTCGTTTCGGTCTCTTTGTCCCTCCCTCATCTCGTTTAGCTCTCTTTCATCCTCCTTCGTCTCGTTTCGCTCTGTTTCACACTCCTTCGTTTCGTTTCGCTCTCTTTCACCCTCCTTCCTCTCGTTTCACTCTCTTTCACCCTCCATCATCTTGTTTCGGTCTCTTTCACCCTCCTTCGTCTCGTTTCGCACTCTTTGACACTCCTTCATCTCGTTTTGCTCTCTTTGACCCTCCTTCATCTCGTTTATCTCTCTTTCATCCTCCTTTGTCTCGTTTCGCTCTGTTTCACACTCCTTCGACTCGTTTTGCTCTCTTTCACCCTCCTTCGTCTCGTTTTGCTCTCTTTCACCCTCCTTCGTCTTGTATCGCTCTGTTCCACACGCCTTCATCTCGTTTCGTCAACTTTCAACCTCCTTTGTCTCTTTTCGCTCTCTTTCACCCTCCTTCATCTCGTTTCGCTCCCTTTCACCCTCCTTCATCTCGTTTCGCTCCCTTTCACCCTCCTTCGTCTCGTTTCGCTCTCTTTCACCCTCCTTCCTCTCGTTTCCCTCTCTTTCACCCTCCATCGTCTCGTTTCGGTCTCTTTCACCCTCCTTCGTCTCGTTTCGGTCTCTTTCACCCTCCTTCGTCTCGTTCCACTCTCTTTCACCCTCCTTCGACTCCTTTCGCTCTCTTTCACCCTCCTTCATCTCGTTTTGCTCTCTTTCACCCTCCTTCTTCTCGTTTCGCTCTCTTTCACACTCCTTCGTTTCGTTTTGCTCTCTTTCACCCTCCATCGTCTCGTTTCACACTCTTTCACCCTCCTTCATCTTGTTTCGCTCTCTTCCACCCACCTTCGTCTCGTTTCGCCCTCTTTCACCCTCCATCTTCTCGTTTGGCTCTCTTTCACCCTCCTTCGTCTCGTTTTACTCTCTTTCACCCTCCTGCGTCTCGTTTCGCCCTCTTTCACCCTCCTTCATCTCGTTTCTCTCCCTTTGTCCCTCCCTCATCTCGTTTAGCTCTCTTTCATCCTCCTTCGTCTCGTTTCGCTCTGTTTCACACTCCTTCGTTTCGTTTTGCTATCTATCACCCTCCTGCGTCTCGTTTTGCTCTCTTTCACCCTACTTCGTCTTGTTTCGCTCTGTTCCACCAGCCTTCGTCTCGTTTCGCCCTCTTTCACCCTCCTTAGTCTCTTTTCGTTCTCTTTCACCCTCCTTCATCTCGTTTAGCTCTCTTTCACCCTCGTTCATCTCGTTTTGCTCCCTTTCACCCTCCTTCGTCTCGTTTCACTCTCTTTCGCCCTCGTTCCTCTCGTTTCGCTCTCTTTCACACTCCATCGTCTCGTTTCGCTCTCTTTCACACTCCTTCGTCTCGTTTCGCTCTCTTCCACCCTCCTTCATTGCGTTTCGCTCTCTTTCACACTCCATCGTCTCATTTCGCCCTCTTTCACCCTCCTTCGTCTCGTTTCGCTCTCTTCCACCCTCCTTCATTGCGTTTCCCTCTCTTTCACCCTCCTTTGTCTTGTTTCGATCTCTTTCACCCACCTTCATCTCGTTTCGCTCTCTTTCACCCTCCATCGTCTCGTTTCGCTCTGTTTCACCCTCCTTCGTCTCGTTTCGGTCTCTTTCACCCTCCTTCGTCTCGTTTCGGTCTCTTTCACCCTCCTTCGTCTCGTTCCACTCTCTTTCACCCTCCTTCGACTCCTTTCGCTCTCTTTCACCCTCCTTCATCTCGTTTTGCTCTCTTTCACCCTCCTTCTTCTCGTTTCGCTCTCTTTCACCCTCCTTCGCCTCGTTTCGCTCCCTTTCACCTTTCTTCATCTCGTTTTGCTCTCTTTCACCCTCCTTCGTCTCGTTTCGATCTCTTTCTCCCTCCTTCATCTCGTTTCGCTCTCTTTCACCCTCCTTCTTCTCGTTCCGCTCTTTTTCACCCTCCTTCGTCTCGTTTCGCTCCCTTTCACCTTTCTTCGTCTAGTTTCGCTCTCTTTCACCCTCCTTCGTCTCGTTTCGCTCTCTTTCACCCTCCTTCGTCTCGTTTCGCTCTCTTTCTCCCTCCTTCGTCTCGGCTCGTTTTCTTTCACCCTCCTTCCTCTCGTTTCACTCTCTTTCACCCTCCATCATCTTGTTTCTCTCTCTTTCACACTCCTTCGTCTCGTTTCGCCCTCTTTGACACTCCTTCATCTCGTTTCGCTCTCTTTGACCCTCCTTCATCTCGTTTAGCTCTCTTTCATCCTCCTTCGTCTCGTTTCGCTCTGTTTCACACTCCGTCGTCTCGTTTTGCTCTCTTTCACCCTCCTTCATCTCGTTTTGCTCTCTTTCACCCTCCTTCGTCTTGTTTCGCTCTGTTCCACCCGCCTTCATCTCGTTTCGTCAACTTTCAACCTCCTTTGTCTCTTTTCGCTCTCTTTCACCCTCCTTCATCTCGTTTCGCTCCCTTTCACCCTCCTTCGTCTCGTTTCGCTCTCTTTCACCCTCCTTCCTCTCGTTTCCCTCTCTTTCACCCTCCATCGTCTCGTTTCGCTCTCTTTCACACTCCTTCATTTCGTTTTGCTCTCTTTCACCCTCCATCGTCTCGTTTCGCACTCTTTCACCCTCCTTCATCTCGTTTCGCCCTCTTTCACCATCCATCGTCTCGTTTCGCTCTCTTTCACCCTCCTTCGTCTCGTTTTACTCTCTTTCACTCTCCTTCGTCTCGTTTCGCCCTCTTTCACCCTCCTTCATCTCGTTTCGCTCTCTTTGCCCCTCCCTCATCTCGTTTAGCTCCCTTTCATCCTCCTTCGTCTCGTTTCGCTCTGTTTCACACTCCTTCGTTTTGTTTTGCTCTCTATCACCCTCCTTCGTCTCGTTTCGCTCTCTTTCACCCTCCTTCGTCTTGTTTCGCTCTCTTTCACCCTCCTTCTTCTCGTCTCGCTCTCTTTCACCCTTCTTCGTCTCGTTTCGCTCCCTTTCACCTTTCTTCGTCTCGTTTCGCTCTCTTTCACCCTCCTTCGTCTCGTTTCACTCTCTTTCACCCTCCGTCGTCTCGGTTCGCTCTCTTTCACCCTCCTTCCTCTCGTTTCGCTCTCTTTCACCCTCAATCATCTTGTTTCGGTCTCTTTCACCCTCCTTCGTCTCGTTTCGCACTCTTTGACACTCCTTCATCTCGTTTTGCTCTCTTTGACCCTCCTTCATCTCGTTTAGCTCTCTTTCATCCTCCTTCGTCTCGTTTCGCTCTGTTTCACACTCCTTCGTCTCGTTTTGCTCTCTTTCACCCTCCTTCGTCTCGTTTTGCTCTCTTTCACCCTCCTTCGTCTTGTATCGCTCTGTTCCACACGCCTTCATCTCGTTTCGTCAACTTTCAACCTCCTTTGTCTCTTTTCACTCTCTTTCACCCTCCTTCATCTCGTTTCTCTCTCTTTCACCCTCCTTCATCTCGTTTCGCTCCCTTTCACCCTCCTTCGTCTCGTTTCGCTCTCTTTCACCCTCCTTCCTCTGGTTTCCCTCTCTTTCACCCTCCATCGTCTCGTTTCGCTCTCTTTCACACTCCTTTGTTTCGTTTTGCTCTCTTTCACCCTCCATCGTCTCGTTTCGCTCTCTTTCACCCTCCTTCATCTTGTTTCGCTCTCTTCCACCCACATTCGTCTCGTTTCGCCCTCTTTCACCCTCCATCGTCTCGTTTCGCTCTCTTTCACCCTCCTTCGTCTCGTTTTACTCTCTTTCACCCTCCTTCGTCTCGTTTCACCCTCTTTCACCCTCCATCATCTCGTTTCGCTCCCTTTGCCCCTCCCTCTTCTCGTTTACCTCTCTCTCATCCTCCTTCGTCTCGTTTCGCTCTGTTTCACACTCCTTCGTCTCGTTTTGCTCTCTATCACCCTCCTTCGTCTCGTTTCGCTCTCTTTCACCCTCCTTCGTCTTGTTTCGCTCTGTTCCACCAGCCTTCGTCTCGTTTCGCCCTCTTTCACCCTCCTTAGTCTCTTTTCGTTCTCTTTCACCCTCCTTCATCTCGTTTCGCTCTCTTTCACCCTCCTTCATCTCGTTTTGCTCCCTTTCTCCCTCCTTCGTCTCGTTTCGCTCTCTTTCACCCTCCTTCCTCTCGTTTCGCTCTCTTTCACCCTCCTTCGTCTCGTTTCGCTCTCTTTCACCCTCCTTCGTCTCGTTTCGCTCTGTTTCACCCTCCTTCGTCTCGGCTCGCTTTCTTTCACCCTCCTTCCTCTCGTTTCACTCTCTTTCACCCTCCATCATCTTGTTTCTCTCTCTTTCACACTCCCTCGTCTCGTTTCGCCCTCTTTGACACTCCTTCATCTCGTTTCGCTCTCTTTGACCCTCCTTCATCTCGTTTAGCTCCCTTTCATCCTCCTTCGACTCCTTTCGCTCTCTTTCACCCTCCTTCATCTCGTTTCGCTCCCTTTCACCCTCCTTCGTCTCGTTTCGCTCTCTTTCACCCCCCTTCGACTCCTTTCGCTCTCTTTCACCCTCCTTCGTCTCGTTTCGCTCTCTTTCACCCTCCTTCTTCTCGTCTCGCTCTCTTTCACCCTCCTTCGTCTTGTTTCGCTACCTTTCACCTTTCGTCATCTCGTTTCGCTCTCTTTCACCCTCCTTCATCTCGTTTCGCTCTCTTTCACCCTCCTTCGTCTCGTTTCGCTCTCTTTCACCCTCCTTCGTCTCGTTTCCGCTCTCTTTCACCCTCCTTCCTCTTGTTTCGCTCTCTTTCACCCTCCATCATCTTGTTTCGGTCTCTTTCACCCTCCTTCGTCTCGTTTCGCACTCTTTGACACTCCTTCATCTCGTTTTGCTCTCATTGACCCTCCTTCATCTCGTTTAGCTCTCTTTCACCCTCCTTCGTCTCGTTTTGCTCTCTTTCACCCTCCTTCGTCTTGTTTCGCTCTGTTCCACCCGCCTTCATCTCGTTTCGTCAACTTTCAACCTCCGTTGTCTCTTTTTGCTCTCTTTTACCCTACTTCATATCGTTTCGCTCTCTTTCACCCTCCTTCATCTCGTTTCGCTCCCTTTCACCCTCCTTCGTCTCGTTTCGCTCTCTTTCACCCTCCTTCCTCTCGATTCCCTCTCTTTCACCCTCCTTCCTCTCGTTTCCCTCTCTTTCACCCTCCATCTTCTCGTATGGCTCTCTTTCACCCTCCTTCGTCTCGTTTTACTCTCTTTCACCCTCCTTCGTCTCGTTTCGCCCTCTTTCACCCTCCTTCATCTCGTTTCTCTCCCTTTGTCCCTCCCTCATCTCGTTTAGCTCTCTTTCATCCTCCTTCGTCTCGTTTCGCTCTGTTTCACACTCCTTCGTTTCGTTTTGCTCTCTATCACCCTCCTTCGTCTCGTTTTGCTCTCTTTCACCCTCCTTCGTCTTGTTTCGCTCTGTTCCACCAGCCTTCGTCTCGTTTCGCCCTCTTTCACCCTCCTTAGTCTCTTTTCGTTCTCTTTCACCCTCCTTCATCTCGTTTCGCTCTCTTTCACCCTCCTTCATCTCGTTTTGCTCCCTGTCACCCTCCTTCGTCTCGTTTCACTCTCTTTCGCCCTCGTTCCTCTCGTTTCGCTCTCTTTCACACTCCATCGTCTCGTTTCGCTCTGTTTCACACTCCTTCGTCTCGTTTTGCTCTCTATCACCCTCCTTCGTCTCGTTTTGCTCTCTTTCACCCTCCTTCGTCTTGTTTCGCTCTGTTCCACCAGCCTTCGTCTCGTTTCGCCCTCTTTCACCCTCCTTAGTCTCTTTTCGTTCTCTTTCACCCTCCTTCATCTCGTTTCGCTCTCTTTCACCCTCCTTCATCTCGTTTTGCTCCCTGTCACCCTCCTTCGTCTCGTTTCACTCTCTTTCGCCCTCGTTCCTCTCGTTTCGCTCTCTTTCACACTCCATCATCTCGTTTCGCTCTGTTCCACCCGCCTTCATCTCGTTTCGTCAACTTTCAACCTCCTTTGTCTCTTTTCGCTCTCTTTCACCCTCCTTCATCTCGTTTCGCTCCCTTTCACCCTCCTTCGTCTCGTTTCGCTCTCTTTCACCCTCCTTCCTCTCGTTTCCCTCTCTTTCACCCTCCATCGTCTCGTTTCGCTCTCTTTCACACTCCTTCATTTCGTTTTGCTCTCTTTCACCCTCCATCGTCTCGTTTCGCACTCTTTCACCCTCCTTCATCTTGTTTTGCTCTCTTCCACCCACCTTCGTCTCGTTTCGCCCTCTTTCACCATCCATCGTCTCGTTTCGCTCTCTTTCATCCTCCTTCGTCTCGTTTTACTCTCTTTCACTCTCCTTCGTCTCGTTTCGCCCTCTTTCACCCTCCTTCATCTCGTTTCGCTCTCTTTCACCCTCCATCGTCTCGTTTCACTCTGTTTCACCCTCCTTCGTCTCGTTTCGGTCTCTTTCACCCTCCTTCGTCTCGTTTCGGTCTCTTTCACCCTCCTTCGTCTCGTTCCACTCTCTTTCACCCTCCTTCGACTCCTTTCGCTCTCTTTCACCCTCCTTCATCTCGTTTTGCTCTCTTTCACCCTCCTTCTTCTCGTTTCGCTCTCTTTCACCCTCCTTCGCCTCGTTTCGCTCCCTTTCACCTTTCTTCATCTCGTTTTGCTCTCTTTCACCCTCCTTCGTCTCGTTTCGATCTCTTTCTCCCTCCTTCATCTCGTTTCGCTCTCTTTCACCCTCCTTCTTCTCGTTCCGCTCTTTTTCACCCTCCTTCGTCTCGTTTCGCTCCCTTTCACCTTTCTTCGTCTAGTTTCGCTCTCTTTCACCCTCCTTAGTCTCGTTTCGCTCTCTTTCACCCTCCTTCGTCTCGTTTCGCTCTCTTTCACCCTCCTTCCTCTCGTTTCACTCTCTTTCACCCTCCATCATCTTGTTTCTCTCTCTTTCACACTCCTTCGTCTCGTTTCGCCCTCTTTGACACTCCTTCATCTCGTTTCGCTCTCTTTGACCCTCCTTCATCTCGTTTAGCTCTCTTTCATCCTCCTTCGTCTCGTTTCGCTCTGTTCCACACTCCTTCGTCTCGTTTTGCTCTCTTTCACCCTCCTTCATCTCGTTTTGCTCTCTTTCACCCTCCTTCGTCTTGTTTCGCTCTGTTCCACCCGCCTTCATCTCGTTTCGTCAACTTTCAACCTCCTTAGTCTCTTTTCGCTCTCTTTCACCCTCCTTCATCTCGTTTCGCTCCCTTTCACCCTCCTTCATTTCGTTTCGCTCTCTTTCACCCTCCTTCCTCTCGTTTCCCTCTCTTTCACCCTCCATCGTCTCGTTTCGCTCTCTTTCACACTCCTTCATTTCGTTTTGCTCTCTTTCACCCTCCATCGTCTCGTTTCGCACTCTTTCACCCTCCTTCATCTTGTTTTGCTCTCTTCCACCCACCTTCGTCTCGTTTCGCCCTCTTTCACCATCCATCGTCTCGTTTCGCTCTCTTTCAACCTCCTTCGTCTCGTTTTACTCTCTTTCACTCTCCTTCGTCTCGTTTCGCCCTCTTTCACCCTCCTTCATCTCGTTTCGCTCTCTTTGCCCCTACCTCATCTCGTTTAGCTCCCTTTCATCCTCCTTCGTCTCGTTTCGCTCTCTTTCACACTCCTTCGTCTTGTTTCGCTCTCTTTCACCCTCCTTCTTCTCATCTCGCTCTCTTTCACCCTCCTTCATCTCGTTTCGCTCTCTTTCACCCTCCATCATCTCGTTTCGCTCCCTTTCACCCTCCTTCATCTCGTTTCGCTCTCTTTCACCCTCCTTCCTCTGGTTTCCCTCTCTTTCACCCTCCATCGTCTCGTTTCGCTCTCTTTCACCCTCCTTCGTCTCGTTTTACTCTCTTTCACCCTCCTTCGTCTCGTTTCACCCTCTTTCACCCTCCTTCATCTCGTTTCGCTCCCTTTGCCCCTCCCTCTTCTCGTTTACCTCTCTCTCATCCTCCTTCGTCTCGTTTCGCTCTGTTTCACACTCCTTCGTCTCGTTTTGCTCTCTATCACCCTCCTTCGTCTCGTTTCGCTCTCTTTCACCCTCCTTCGTCTTGTTTCGCTCTGTTCCACCAGCCTTCGTCTCGTTTTGCCCTCTTTCACCCTCCTTAGTCTCTTTTCGTTCTCTTTCACCCTCCTTCATCTCGTTTCGCTCTCTTTCACCCTCCTTCATCTCGTTTTGCTCCATTTCACCCTCCTTCGTCTCGTTTCGCTCTCTTTCACCCTCCTTCCTCTCGTTTCGCTCTCTTTCACCCTCCTTCGTCTCGTTTCGCTCTCTTTCACCCTCCTTCGTCTCGTTTCGCTCTCTTTCACCCTCCTTCGTCTCGGCTCGCTTTCTTTCACCCTCCTTCCTCTTGTTTCACTCTCTTTCACCCTCCATCATCTTGTTTCTCTCTCTTTCACACTCCTTCGTCTCGTTTCGCCCTCTTTGACACTCCTTCATCTCGTTTCGCTCTCTTTGACCCTCCTTCATCTCGTTTAGCTCTCTTTCATCCTCCTTCGACTCCTTTCGCTCTCTTTCACCCTCCTTCATCTCGTTTCGCTCCCTTTCACCCTCCTTCGTCTCGTTTCGCTCTCTTTCACCCTCCTTCGACTCCTTTCGCTCTCTTTCACCCTCCTTCGTCTCGTTTCGCTCTCTTTCACCCTCCTTCTTCTCGTCTCGCTCTCTTTCACCCTCCTTCGTCTTGTTTCGCTACCTTTCACCTTTCGTCGTCTCGTTTCGCTCTCTTTCACCCTCCTTCATCTCGTTTCGCTCTCTTTCACCCTTCTTCGTCTCGTTTCGCTCCCTTTCACCTTTCTTCATCTCGTTTTGCTCTCTTTCACCCTCCTTCGTCTCGTTTCGATCTCTTTCTCCCTCCTTCATCTCGTTTCGCTCTCTTTCACCCTCCTTCTTCTCGTTCCGCTCTTTTTCACCCTCCTTCGTCTCGTTTCGCTCCCTTTCACCTTTCTTCGTCTAGTTTCGCTCTCTTTCACCCTCCTTCGTCTCGTTTCGCTCTCTTTCACCCTCCTTCGTCTCGTTTCGCTCTCTTTCACCCTCCTTCGTCTCGGCTCGCTTTCTTTCACCCTCCTTCCTCTCGTTTCACTCTCTTTCACCCTCCATCATCTTGTTTCTCTCTCTTTCACACTCCTTCGTCTCGTTTCACCCTCTTTGACACTCCTTCATCTCGTTTCGCTCTCTTTGACCCTCCTTCATCTCGTTTAGCTCTCTTTCATCCTCCTTCGTCTCGTTTCGCTCTGTTTCACACTCCTTCGTCTCGTTTTGCTCTCTTTCACCCTCCTTCATCTCGTTTTGCTCTCTTTCACCCTCCTTCGTCTTGTTTCGCTCTGTTCCACCCGCCTTCATCTCGTTTCGTCAACTTTCAACCTCCTTAGTCTCTTTTCGCTCTCTTTCACCCTCCTTCATCTCGTTTCGCTCCCTTTCACCCTCCTTCGTCTCGTTTCGCTCTCTTTCACCCTCCTTCCTCTCGTTTCCCTCTCTTTCACCCTCCATCGTCTCATTTCGCTCTCTTTCACACTCCTTCATTTCGTTTTGCTCTCTTTCACCCTCCATCGTCTCGTTTCGCACTCTTTCACCCTCCTTCATCTTGTTTTGCTCTCTTCCACCCACCTTCGTCTCGTTTCGCCCTCTTTCACCATCCATCGTCTCGTTTCGCTCTCTTTCACCCTCCTTCGTCTCGTTTTACTCTCTTTCACTCTCCTTCGTCTCGTTTCGCCCTCTTTCACCCTCCTTCATCTCGTTTCGCTCTCTTTGCCCCTACTTCATCTCGTTTAGCTCCCTTTCATCCTCCTTCGTCTCGTTTCGCTCTCTTTCACACTCCTTCGTCTTGTTTCGCTCTCTTTCACCCTCCTTCTTCTCGTCTCGCTCTCTTTCACCCTCCTTCATCTCGTTTCGCTCTCTTTCACCCTCCTTCATCTCGTTTCGCTCCCTTTCACCCTCCTTCATTTCGTTTCGCTCTCTTTCACCCTCCTTCCTCTGGTTTCCCTCTCTTTCACCCTCCATCGTCTCGTTTCGCTCTCTTTCACCCTCCTTCGTCTCGTTTTACTCTCTTTCACCCTCCTTCGTCTCGTTTCACCCTCTTTCACCCTCCTTCATCTCGTTTCGCTCCCTTTGCCCCTCCCTCTTCTCGTTTACCTCTCTCTCATCCTCCTTCGTCTCGTTTCGCTCTGTTTCACACTCCTTCGTCTCGTTTTGCTCTCTATCACCCTCCTTCGTCTCGTTTCGCTCTCTTTCACCCTCCTTCGTCTTGTTTCGCTCTGTTCCACCAGCCTTCGTCTCGTTTTGCCCTCTTTCACCCTCCTTAGTCTCTTTTCGTTCTCTTTCACCCTCCTTCATCTCGTTTCGCTCTCTTTCACCCTCCTTCATCTCGTTTTGCTCCCTTTCACCCTCCTTCGTCTCGTTTCGCTCTCTTTCACCCTCCTTCCTCTCGTTTCGCTCTCTTTCACCCTCCTTCGTCTCGTTTCGCTCTCTTTCACCCTCCTTCGTCTCGTTTCGCTCTCTTTCACCCTCCTTCGTCTCGGCTCGCTTTCTTTCACCCTCCTTCCTCTCGTTTCACTCTCTTTCACCCTCCATCATCTTGTTTCTCTCTTTTTCACAGTCCTTCGTCTCGTTTCGCCCTCTTTGACACTCCTTCATCTCGTTTCGCTCTCTTTGACCCTCCTTCATCTCGTTTAGCTCTCTTTCATCCTCCTTCGACTCCTTTCGCTCTCTTTCACCCTCCTTCATCTCGTTTCGCTCCCTTTCACCCTCCTTCGTCTCGTTTCGCTCTCTTTCACCCTCCTTCGACTCCTTTCGCTCTCTTTCACCCTCCTTCGTCTCGTTTCGCTCTCTTTCACCCTCCTTCTTCTCGTCTCGCTCTCTTTCACCCTCCTTCGTCTTGTTTCGCTACCTTTCACCTTTCGTCGTCTCGTTTCGCTCTCTTTCACCCTCCTTCATCTCGTTTCGCTCTCTTTCACCCTCCTTCGTCTCGTTTCGCTCTCTTTCACCCTCCTTCGTCTCGTTTCCGCTCTCTTTCACCCTCCTTCCTCTTGTTTCGCTCTCTTTCACCCTCCATCATCTTGTTTCGGTCTCTTTCACCCTCCTTCGTCTCGTTTCGCACTCTTTGACACTCCTTCATCTCGTTTTGCTCTCATTGACCCTCCTTCATCTCGTTTAGCTCTCTTTCACCCTCCTTCGTCTCGTTTTGCTCTCTTTCACCCTCCTTCGTCTTGTTTCGCTCTGTTCCACCCGCCTTCATCTCGTTTCGTCAACTTTCAACCTCCTTTGTCTCTTTTTGCTCTCTTTTACCCTCCTTCATATCGTTTCGGTCTCTTTCACCCTCCTTCATCTCGTTTCGCTCCCTTTCACCCTCCTTCGTCTCGTTTCGCTCTCTTTCACCCTCCTTCCTCTCGTTTCCCTCTCTTTCACCCTCCTTCCTCTCGTTTCCCTCTCTTTCATCCTCCATTGTCTCGTTTCGCTCTCTTTCACACTCCTTCGTTTCGTTTTGCTCTCTTTCACCCTCCATCGTCTCGTTTCGCACTCTTTCACCCTCCTTCATCTTGTTTCGCTCTCTTCCACCCACCTTCGTCTCGTTTCGCCCTCTTTCACCCTCCATCTTCTCGTTTGGCTCTCTTTCACCCTCCTTCGTCTCGTTTTACTCTCTTTCACCCTCCTTCATCTCGTTTCGCCCTCTTTCACCCTCCTTCATCTCGTTTCTCTCCCTTTGTCCCTCCCTCATCTCGTTTAGCTCTCTTTCATCCTCCTTCGTCTCGTTTCGCTCTGTTTCACACTCCTTCGTTTCGTTTTGCTCTCTATCACCCTCCTTCGTCTCGTTTTGCTCTCTTTCACCCTCCTTCGTCTTGTTTCGCTCTGTTCCACCAGCCTTCGTCTCGTTTCGCCCTCTTTCACCCTCCTTAGTCTCTTTTCGTTCTCTTTCACCCTCCTTCATCTCGTTTCGCTCTCTTTCACCCTCCTTCATCTCGTTTTGCTCCCTTTCACCCTCCTTCATCTCGTTTCACTCTCTTTCGCCCTCGTTCCTCTCGTTTCGCTCTCTTTCACACTCCATCGTCTCGTTTCGCTCTCTTTCACACTCCTTCGTCTCATTTCGCCCTCTTTCACCCTCCTTCGTCTCGTTTCGCTCTCTTCCACCCTCCTTCATTTCGTTTCCCTCTCTTTCACCCTCCTTTGTCTTGTTTCGATCTCTTTCACCCACCTTCATCTCGTTTCGCTCTCTTTCACCCTTCATCGTCTCGTTTCACTCTGTTTCACCCTCCTTCGTCTCGTTTCGGTCTCTTTCACCCTCCTTCGTCTCGTTTCGGTCTCTTTCACCCTCCTTCGTCTCGTTCCACTCTCTTTCACCCTCCTTCGACTCCTTTCGCTCTCTTTCACCCTCCTTCATCTCGTTTTGCTCTCTTTCACCCTCCTTCTTCTCGTTTCGCTCTCTTTCACCCTCCTTCGCCTCGTTTCGCTCCCTTTCACCTTTCTTCATCTCGTTTTGCTCTCTTTCACCCTCCTTCGTCTCGTTTCGATCTCTTTCTCCCTCCTTCGTCTCGTTTCGCTCTCTTCCACCCTCCTTCATTTAGTTTCCCTCTATTTCACCCTCCTTTGTCTTGTTTCGATCTCTTTCACCCACCTTCATCTCGTTTCGCTCTCTTTCACCCTCCATCGTCTCGTTTCGCTCTGTTTCACCCTCCTTCATCTCGTTTCGGTCTCTTTCACCCTCCTTCGTCTTGTTTCGGTCTCTTTCACCCTCCTTCGTCTCGTTCCACTCTCTTTCACCCTCCTTCGACTCCTTTCGCTCTCTTTCACCCTCCTTTGTCTCGTTTCAGTCTCTTTCACCCTCCTTCGTCTCGTTCCGCTCTCTTTCACCCTCCTTCGTCTCGTTTCGCTCTCTTTCACCCTCCTTCCTCTCGTTTCGCTCTCTTTCACCCTCCTTCGTCTCGTTTCGCTCTCTTTCACCCTCCTTCGTCTCGTTTCGCTCTCTTTCACCCTCCTTCGTCTCGGCTCGCTTTCTTTCACCCTCCTTCCTCTCGTTTCACTCTCTTTCACCCTCCATCATCTTGTTTCTCTCTCTTTCACACTCCTTCGTCTCGTTTCGCCCTCTTTGACACTCCTTCATCTCGTTTCGCTCTCTTTGACCCACCTTCATCTCGTTTAGCTCTCTTTCATCCTCCTTCGACTCCTTTCGCTCTCTTTCACCCTCCTTCATCTCGTTTCGCTCCCTTTCACCCTCCTACGTCTCGTTTCGCTCTCTTTCACCCTCCTTCGACTCCTTTCGCTCTCTTTCACCCTCCTTCGTCTCGTTTCGCTCTCTTTCACCCTCCTTCTTCTCGTCTCGCTCTCTTTCACCCTCCTTCGTCTTGTTTCGCTACCTTTCACATTTCGTCGTCTCGTTTCGCTCTCTTTCACCCTCCTTCATCTCGTTTCGCTCTCTTTCACCCTCCTTCGTCTCGTTTCGCTCTCTTTCACCCTCCTTCGTCTCGTTTCCGCTCTCTTTCACCCTCCTTCCTCTTGTTTCGCTCTCTTTCACCCTCCATCATCTTGTTTCGGTCTCTTTCACCCTCCTTCGTCTCGTTTCGCACTCTTTGACACTCCTTCATCTCGTTTTGCTCTCATTGACCCTCCTTCATCTCGTTTAGCTCTCTTTCACCCTCCTTCGTCTCGTTTTGCTCTCTTTCACCCTCCTTCGTCTTGTTTCGCTCTGTTCCACCCGCCTTCATCTCGTTTCGTCAACTTTCAACCTCCTTTGTCTCTTTTTGCTCTCTTTTACCCTCCTTCATATCGTT
The DNA here is from genome assembly GCF_047496885.1 of Scyliorhinus torazame. Taxonomy (NCBI): domain Eukaryota; kingdom Metazoa; phylum Chordata; class Chondrichthyes; order Carcharhiniformes; family Scyliorhinidae; genus Scyliorhinus; species Scyliorhinus torazame. The sequence goes on along the minus strand of NW_027308023.1, from coordinate 25,228 downwards.
TCGCTCTCTTTCACCCTCCTTCATCTCGTTTCGCTCCCTTTCACCCTCCTTCGTCTCGTTTCGCTCTCTTTCACCCTCCTTCCTCTCGTTTCCCTCTCTTTCACCCTCCTTCCTCTCGTTTCCCTCTCTTTCATCCTCCATTGTCTCGTTTCGCTCTCTTTCACACTCCTTCGTTTCGTTTTGCTCTCTTTCACCCTCCATCGTCTCGTTTCGCACTCTTTCACCCTCCTTCATCTTGTTTCGCTCTCTTCCACCCACCTTCGTCTCGTTTCGCCCTCTTTCACCCTCCATCTTCTCGTTTGGCTCTCTTTCACCCTCCTTCGTCTCGTTTTACTCTCTTTCACCCTCCTTCGTCTCGTTTCGCCCTCTTTCACCCTCCTTCATCTCGTTTCTCTCCCTTTGTCCCTCCCTCATCTCGTTTAGCTCTCTTTCATCCTCCTTCGTCTCGTTTCGCTCTGTTTCACACTCCTTCGTTTCGTTTTGCTCTCTATCACCCTCCTTCGTCTCGTTTTGCTCTCTTTCACCCTCCTTCGTCTTGTTTCGCTCTGTTTCACCAGCCTTCGTCTCGATTCGCCCTCTTTCACCCTCCTTAGTCTCTTTTCGTTCTCTTTCACCCTCCTTCATCTCGTTTCGCTCTCTTTCACCCTCCTTCATCTCGTTTTGCTCCCTTTCACCCTCCTTCGTCTCGTTTCACTCTCTTTCGCCCTCGTTCCTCTCGTTTCGCTCTCTTTCACACTCCATCGTCTCGTTTCGCTCTCTTTCACACTCCTTCGTCTCATTTCGCCCTCTTTCACCCTCCTTCGTCTCGTTTCGCTCTCTTCCACCCTCCTTCATTTCGTTTCCCTCTCTTTCACCCTCCTTTGTCTTGTTTCGATCTCTTTCACCCACCTTCATCTCGTTTCGCTCTCTTTCACCCTCCATCGTCTCGTTTCACTCTGTTTCACCCTCCTTCGTCTCGTTTCGGTCTCTTTCACCCTCCTTCGTCTCGTTTCGGTCTCTTTCACCCTCCTTCGTCTCGTTCCACTCTCTTTCACCCTCCTTCGACTCCTTTCGCTCTCTTTCACCCTCCTTCATCTCGTTTTGCTCTCTTTCACCCTCCTTCTTCTCGTTTCGCTCTCTTTCACCCTCCTTCGCCTCGTTTCGCTCCCTTTCACCTTTCTTCATCTCGTTTTGCTCTCTTTCACCCTCCTTCGTCTCGTTTCGATCTCTTTCTCCCTCCTTCGTCTCGTTTCGCTCTCTTCCACCCTCCTTCATTTAGTTTCCCTCTATTTCACCCTCCTTTGTCTTGTTTCGATCTCTTTCACCCACCTTCATCTCGTTTCGCTCTCTTTCACCCTCCTTCATCTCGTTTTGCTCCCTTTCACCCTCCTTCGTCTCGTTTCACTCTCTTTCGCCCTCGTTCCTCTCGTTTCGCTCTCTTTCACACTCCATCGTCTCGTTTCGCTCTCTTTCACACTCCTTCGTCTCATTTCGCCCTCTTTCACCCTCCTTCGTCTCGTTTCGCTCTCTTCCACCCTCCTTCATTTCGTTTCCCTCTCTTTCACCCTCCTTTGTCTTGTTTCGATCTCTTTCACCCACCTTCATCTCGTTTCGCTCTCTTTCACCCTCCATCGTCTCGTTTCACTCTGTTTCACCCTCCTTCGTCTCGTTTCGGTCTCTTTCACCCTCCTTCGTCTCGTTTCGGTCTCTTTCACCCTCCTTCGTCTCGTTCCACTCTCTTTCACCCTCCTTCGACTCCTTTCGCTCTCTTTCACCCTCCTTCATCTCGTTTTGCTCTCTTTCACCCTCCTTCTTCTCGTTTCGCTCTCTTTCACCCTCCTACGCCTCGTTTCGCTCCCTTTCACCTTTCTTCATCTCGTTTTGCTCTCTTTCACCCTCCTTCGTCTCGTTTCGATCTCTTTCTCCCTCCTTCGTCTCGTTTCGCTCTCTTCCACCCTCCTTCGACTCCTTTCGCTCTCTTTCACCCTCCTTCGTCTCGTTTCGCTCTCTTTCACCCTCCTTCTTCTCGTCTCGCTCTCTTTCACCCTCCTTCGTCTTGTTTCGCTACCTTTCACATTTCGTCGTCTCGTTTCGCTCTCTTTCACCCTCCTTCATCTCGTTTCGCTCTCTTTCACCCTCCTTCGTCTCGTTTCGCTCTCTTTCACCCTCCTTCGTCTCGTTTCCGCTCTCTTTCACCCTCCTTCCTCTTGTTTCGCTCTCTTTCACCCTCCATCATCTTGTTTCGGTCTCTTTCACCCTCCTTCGTCTCGTTTCGCACTCTTTGACACTCCTTCATCTCGTTTTGCTCTCATTGACCCTCCTTCATCTCGTTTAGCTCTCTTTCACCCTCCTTCGTCTCGTTTTGCTCTCTTTCACCCTCCTTCGTCTTGTTTCGCTCTGTTCCACCCGCCTTCATCTCGTTTCGTCAACTTTCAACCTCCTTTGTCTCTTTTTGCTCTCTTTTACCCTCCTTCATATCGTTTCGCTCTCTTTCACCCTCCTTCATCTCGTTTCGCTCCCTTTCACCCTCCTTCGTCTCGTTTCGCTCTCTTTCACCCTCCTTCCTCTCGTTTCCCTCTCTTTCACCCTCCTTCCTCTCGTTTCCCTCTCTTTCATCCTCCATTGTCTCGTTTCGCTCTCTTTCACACTCCTTCGTTTCGTTTTGCTCTCTTTCACCCTCCATCGTCTCGTTTCGCACTCTTTCACCCTCCTTCATCTTGTTTCGCTCTCTTCCACCCACCTTCGTCTCGTTTCGCCCTCTTTCACCCTCCATCTTCTCGTTTGGCTCTCTTTCACCCTCCTTCGTCTCGTTTTACTCTCTTTCACCCTCCTTCGTCTCGTTTCGCCCTCTTTCACCCTCCTTCATCTCGTTTCTCTCCCTTTGTCCCTCCCTCATCTCGTTTAGCTCTCTTTCATCCTCCTTCGTCTCGTTTCGCTCTGTTTCACACTCCTTCGTTTCGTTTTGCTCTCTATCACCCTCCTTCGTCTCGTTTTGCTCTCTTTCACCCTCCTTCGTCTTGTTTCGCTCTGTTTCACCAGCCTTCGTCTCGATTCGCCCTCTTTCACCCTCCTTAGTCTCTTTTCGTTCTCTTTCACCCTCCTTCATCTCGTTTCGCTCTCTTTCACCCTCCTTCATCTCGTTTTGCTCCCTTTCACCCTCCTTCGTCTCGTTTCACTCTCTTTCGCCCTCGTTCCTCTCGTTTCGCTCTCTTTCACACTCCATCGTCTCGTTTCGCTCTCTTTCACACTCCTTCGTCTCATTTCGCCCTCTTTCACCCTCCTTCGTCTCGTTTCGCTCTCTTCCACCCTCCTTCATTTCGTTTCCCTCTCTTTCACCCTCCTTTGTCTTGTTTCGATCTCTTTCACCCACCTTCATCTCGTTTCGCTCTCTTTCACCCTCCATCGTCTCGTTTCACTCTGTTTCACCCTCCTTCGTCTCGTTTCGGTCTCTTTCACCCTCCTTCGTCTCGTTTCGGTCTCTTTCACCCTCCTTCGTCTCGTTCCACTCTCTTTCACCCTCCTTCGACTCCTTTCGCTCTCTTTCACCCTCCTTCATCTCGTTTTGCTCTCTTTCACCCTCCTTCTTCTCGTTTCGCTCTCTTTCACCCTCCTTCGCCTCGTTTCGCTCCCTTTCACCTTTCTTCATCTCGTTTTGCTCTCTTTCACCCTCCTTCGTCTCGTTTCGATCTCTTTCTCCCTCCTTCGTCTCGTTTCGCTCTCTTCCACCCTCCTTCATTTAGTTTCCCTCTATTTCACCCTCCTTTGTCTTGTTTCGATCTCTTTCACCCACCTTCATCTCGTTTCGCTCTCTTTCACCCTCCTTCATCTCGTTTTGCTCCCTTTCACCCTCCTTCGTCTCGTTTCACTCTCTTTCGCCCTCGTTCCTCTCGTTTCGCTCTCTTTCACACTCCATCGTCTCGTTTCGCTCACTTTCACACTCCTTCGTCTCATTTCGCCCTCTTTCACCCTCCTTCGTCTCGTTTCGCTCTCTTCCACCCTCCTTCATTTCGTTTCCCTCTCTTTCACCCTCCTTTGTCTTGTTTCGATCTCTTTCACCCACCTTCATCTCGTTTCGCTCTCTTTCACCCTCCATCGTCTCGTTTCACTCTGTTTCACCCTCCTTCGTCTCGTTTCGGTCTCTTTCACCCTCCTTCGTCTCGTTTCGGTCTCTTTCACCCTCCTTCGTCTCGTTCCACTCTCTTTCACCCTCCTTCGACTCCTTTCGCTCTCTTTCACCCTCCTTCATCTCGTTTTGCTCTCTTTCACCCTCCTTCTTCTCGTTTCGCTCTCTTTCACCCTCCTTCGCCTCGTTTCGCTCCCTTTCACCTTTCTTCATCTCGTTTTGCTCTCTTTCACCCTCCTTCGTCTCGTTTCGATCTCTTTCTCCCTCCTTCGTCTCGTTTCGCTCTCTTCCACCCTCCTTCATTTAGTTTCCCTCTATTTCACCCTCCTTTGTCTTGTTTCGATCTCTTTCACCCACCTTCATCTCGTTTCGCTCTCTTTCACCCTCCATCGTCTCGTTTCGCTCTGTTTCACCCTCCTTCATCTCGTTTCGGTCTCTTTCACCCTCCTTCGTCTTGTTTCGGTCTCTTTCACCCTCCTTCGTCTCGTTCCACTCTCTTTCACCCTCCTTCGACTCCTTTCGCTCTCTTTCACCCTCCTTCATCTCGTTTATCTCTCTTTCACCCTCCTTCTCGTTTCGCTCTCTTTCACCCTCCTTCGTCTCATTTCGCTCCCTTTCACCTTTCTTCATCTCGTTTCGCTCTCTTTCACCCTCCTTCGTCTCGTTTCGCTCTCTTTCACCCTCCTTCGTCTCGTTTCGCTCTCTTTCACCCTCCTTCATCTCGGCTCGCTCTCTTTCACCCTCCTTCCTATCGTTTCACTCTCTTTCACCCTCCATCAACTTGTTTCGCTCTCTTTCACCCTCCTTCGTCTCGTTTCGCCCTCTTTGACACTCCTTCATCTCGTTTCTCTCTCTTTGACACTCCATCATCTCGTTTTGCTCTCTTTCATCCTCCTTCATCTTGTTTCGCTCTCTTTCACCCTCCTTCGTCTCGTTTCGCTCCCTTTCACCTTTCTTCGTCTCGTTTCGCTCTCTTTCACCCTCCTTCGTCTCGTTTCGCTCTCTTTCACCCTCCTTCGTCTCGTTTTGCTCTCTTTCACCCTCCCTCGTCTCGGCTCACTCTCTTTCACTCTCCTTCCTCTCGTTTCACTCTCTTTCACCCTCCATCATCTTGTTTCGCTCTCTTTCACCCTCCTTCGTCTCGTTTCGCCCTCTTTGACACTCCTTCATCTCGTTTCGCTCTCTTTGACCCTCCTTCATCTCGTTTAGCTCTCTTTCATCCTCCTTCGTCTCGTTTTGCTCTCTTTCACCCTCCTTCGTCTTGTTTCGCTCTGTTCCACCCGCCTTCGTCTCGTTTCGTTAACTTTCAATGTCCTTTGTCTCTTTTCGCTCTCTTTCACCCTCCTTCATCTCGTTTGTCTCTCTTTCACCCTCCTTCATCTCGTTTTGCTCCCTTTCACCCTCCTTCGTCTCGTTTTGCTCTCTTTCACCCTCCTTCGACTCCTTTCGCTCTCTTTCACCCTCCTTCGTCTCGTTTCGCTCTCTTTCACCCTCCTTCTTCTCGTCTCGCTCTCTTTCACCCTTCTTCGTCTCGTTTTGCTCCCTTTCACCTTTCTTCGTCTCGTTTCGCTCTCTTTCACCCTCCTTCATCTCGTTTCGCTCTCTTTCACCCTCCTTCGTCTCGTTTCACTCTCTTTCACCCTCCGTCGTCTCGGTTCGCTCTCTTTCACCCTCCTTCCTCTCGTTTCGCTCTCTTTCACCCTCAATCATCTTGTTTCGGTCTCTTTCACCCTCCTTCGTCTCGTTTCGCACTCTTTGACACTCCTTCATCTCGTTTTGCTCTCTTTGACCCTCCTTCATCTCGTTTAGCTCTCTTTCATCCTCCTTCGTCTCGTTTCGCTCTGTTTCACACTCCTTCGTCTCGTTTTGCTCTCTTTCACCCTCCTTCGTCTCGTTTTGCTCTCTTTCACCCTCCTTCGTCTTGTATCGCTCTGTTCCACACGCCTTCATCTCGTTTCGTCAACTTTCAACCTCCTTTGTCTCTTTTCGCTCTCTTTCACCCTCCTTCATCTCGTTTCGCTCCCTTTCACCCTCCTTCATCTCTTTTCGCTCCCTTTCACCCTCCTTCGTCTCGTTTCGCTCTCTTTCGCCCTCCTTCCTCTCGTTTCCCTCTCTTTCACCCTCCATCGTCTCGTTTCGCTCTCTTTCACACTCATTTGTTTCGTTTTGCTCTCTTTCACCCTCCATCGTCTCGTTTCGCTCTCTTTCACCCTCCTTCATCTTGTTTCGCTCTCTTCCACCCACCTTCGCCTCGTTTCGCCCTCTTTCACCCTCCATCGTCTCGTTTCGCTCTCTTTCACCCTCCTTCATCTCGTTTTACTCTCTTTCACCCTCCTTTGTCTCGTTTCACCGTCTTTCACCCTCCTTCGTCTCGTTTCGCTCTCTTTCACCCTCCTTCCTCTGGTTTCCCTCTCTTTCACCCTCCATCGTCTCGTTTCGCTCTCTTTCACACTCCTTTGTTTCGTTTTGCTCTCTTTCACCCTCCATCGTCTCGTTTCGCTCTCTTTCACCCTCCTTCATCTTGTTTCGCTCTCTTCCACCCACCTTCGTCTCGTTTCGCCCTCTTTCACCCTCCATCGTCTCGTTTCGCTCTCTTTCACCCTCCTTCGTCTCGTTTTACTCTCTTTCACCCTCCTTCGTCTCGTTTCACCCTCTTTCACCCTCCTTCATCTCGTTTCGCTCCCTTTGCCCCTCCCTCTTCTCGTTTACCTCTCTCTCATCCTCCTTCGTCTCGTTTCGCTCTGTTTCACACTCCTTCGTCTCGTTTTGCTCTCTATCACCCTCCTTCGTCTCGTTTCGCTCTCTTTCACCCTCCTTCGTCTTGTTTCGCTCTGTTCCACCAGCCTTCGTCTCGTTTCGCCCTCTTTCACCCTCCTTAGTCTCTTTTCGTTCTCTTTCACCCTCCTTCATCTCGTTTCGCTCTCTTTCACCCTCCTTCATCTCGTTTTGCTCCCTTTCACCCTCCTTCGTCTCGTTTCGCTCTCTTTCACCCTCCTTCCTCTCGTTTCGCTCTCTTTCACCCTCCTTCGTCTCGTTTCGCTCTCTTTCACCCTCCTTCGTCTCGTTTCGCTCTCTTTCACCCTCCTTCGTCTCGGCTCGCTTTCTTTCACCCTCCTTCCTCTCGTTTCACTCTCTTTCACCCTCCATCATCTTGTTTCTCTCTCTTTCACACTCCTTCGTCTCGTTTCGCCCTCTTTGACACTCCTTCATCTCGTTTCGCTCTCTTTGACCCTCCTTCATCTCGTTTAGCTCTCTTTCATCCTCCTTCGACTCCTTTCGCTCTCTTTCACCCTCCTTCATCTCGTTTCGCTCCCTTTCACCCTCCTTAGTCTCGTTTCGCTCTCTTTCACCCTCCTTCGACTCCTTTCGCTCTCTTTCACCCTCCTTCGTCTCGTTTCGCTCTCTTTCACCCTCCTTCTTCTCGTCTCGCTCTCTTTCACCCTCCTTCGTCTTGTTTCGCTACCTTTCACCTTTCGTCGTCTCGTTTCGCTCTCTTTCACCCTCCTTCATCTCGTTTCGCTCTCTTTCACCCTCCTTCGTCTCGTTTCGCTCTCTTTCACCCTCCTTCGTCTCGTTTCCGCTCTCTTTCACCCTCCTTCCTCTTGTTTCGCTCGCTTTCACCCTCCATCATCTTGTTTCGGTCTCTTTCACCCTCCTTCGTCTCGTTTCGCACTCTTTGACACTCCTTCATCTCGTTTTGCTCTCATTGACCCTCTTTCATCTCGTTTAGCTCTCTTTCACCCTCCTTCGTCTCATTTTGCTCTCTTTCACCCTCCTTCGTCTTGTTTCGCTCTGTTCCACCCGCCTTCATCTCGTTTCGTCAACTTTCAACCTCCTTTGTCTCTTTTTGCTCTCTTTTACCCTCCTTCATATCGTTTCGCTCTCTTTCACCCTCCTTCATCTCGTTTCGCTCCCTTTCACCCTCCTTCGTCTCGTTTCGCTCTCTTTCACCCTCCTTCCTCTCGTTTCCCTCTCTTTCACCCTCCTTCCTCTAGTTTCCCTCTCTTTCACCCTCCATTGTCTCGTTTCGCTCTCTTTCACACTCCTTCGTTTCGTTTTGCTCTCTTTCACCCTCCATCGTCTCGTTTCGCACTCTTTCACCCTCCTTCATCTTGTTTCGCTCTCTTCCACCCACCTTCGTCTCGTTTCGCCCTCTTTCACCCTCCATCTTCTCGTTTGGCTGTCTTTCACCCTCCTTCGTCTCGTTTTACTCTCTTTCACCCTCCTTCGTCTCGTTTCGCCCTCTTTCACCCTCCTTCATCTCGTTTCTCTCCCTTTGTCCCTCCCTCATCTCGTTTAGCTCTCTTTCATCCTCCTTCGTCTCGTTTCGCTCTGTTTCACACTCCTTCGTTTCGTTTTGCTCTCTATCACCCTCCTTCGTCTCGTTTTGCTCTCTTTCACCCTCCTTCGTCTTGTTTCGCTCTGTTCCACCAGCCTTCGTCTCGTTTCGCCCTCTTTCACCCTCCTTAGTCTCTTTTCGTTCTCTTTCACCCTCCTTCATCTCGTTTCGCTCTCTTTCACCCTCCTTCATCTCGTTTTGCTCCCTTTCACCCTCCTTCGTCTCGTTTCACTCTCTTTCGCCCTCGTTCCTCTCGTTTCGCTCTCTTTCACACTCCATCGTCTCGTTTCGCTCTCTTTCGCACTCCTTCGTCTCATTTCGCCCTCTTTCACCCTCCTTCGTCTCGTTTCGCTCTCTTCCACCCTCCTTCATTTCGTTTCCCTCTCTTTCACCCTCCTTTGTCTTGTTTCGATCTCTTTCACCCACCTTCATCTCGTTTCGCTCTCTTTCACCCTCCATCGTCTCGTTTCACTCTGTTTCACCCTCCTTTGTCTCGTTTCGGTCTCTTTCACCCTCCTTCGTCTCGTTTCGGTCTCTTTCACCCTCCTTCGTCTCGTTCCACTCTCTTTCACCCTCCTTCGACTCCTTTCGCTCTCTTTCACCCTCCTTCATCTCGTTTTGCTCTCTTTCACCCTCCTTCTTCTCGTTTCGCTCTCTTTCACCCTCCTTCGCCTCGTTTCGCTCCCTTTCACCTTTCTTCATCTCGTTTTGCTCTCTTTCACCCTCCTTCGTCTCGTTTCGATCTCTTTCTCCCTCCTTCATCTCGTTTCGCTCTCTTTCACCCTCCTTCTTCTAGTTCCGCTCTTTTTCACCCTCCTTCGTCTCGTTTCGCTCCCTTTCACCTTTCTTCGTCTAGTTTCGCTCTCTTTCACCCTCCTTCGTCTCGTTTCGCCCTCTTTCACCCTCCTTCGTCTCGTTTCGCTCTCTTTCACCCTCCTTCGTCTCGGCTCGCTTTCTTTCACCCTCCTTCCTCTCGTTTCACTCTCTTTCACCCTCCATCATCTTGTTTCTCTCTCTTTCAAACTCCTTCGTCTCGTTTCGCCCTCTTTGACACTCCTTCATCTCGTTTCGCTCTCTTTGACCCTCCTTCATCTCGTTTAGCTCTCTTTCATCCTCCTTCGTCTCGTTTCGCTCTGTTTCACACTCCTTCGTCTCGTTTTGCTCTCTTTCACCCTCCTTCATCTCGTTTTGCTCTCTTTCACCCTCATTCGTCTTGTTTCGCTCTGTTCCACCCGCCTTCATCTCGTTTCGTCAACTTTCAACCTCCTTTGTCTCTTTTCGCTCTCTTTCACCCTCCTTCATCTCGTTTCGCTCCCTTTCACCCTCCTTCGTCTCGTTTCGCTCTCTTTCACCCTCCTTCCTCTCGTTTCCCTCTCTTTCACCCTCCATCGTCTCGTTTCGCACTCTTTCACCCTCCTTCATCTTGTTTTGCTCTCTTCCACCCACCTTCGTCTCGTTTCGCCCTCTTTCACGATCCATCGTCTCGTTTCGCTCTCTTTCACCCTCCTTCGTCTCGTTTTACTCTCTTTCACTCTCCTTCGTCTCGTTTCGCCCTCTTTCACCCTCCTTCATCTCGTTTCGCTCTCTTTGCCCCTCCCTCATCTCGTTTAGCTCCCTTTCATCCTCCTTCGTCTCGTTTCGCTCTGTTTCACACTCCTTCGTTTTGTTTTGTTCTCTATCACCCTCCTTCGTCTCGTTTCGCTCTCTTTCACCCTCCTTCGTCTTGTTTCGCTCTCTTTCACCCTCCTTCTTCTCGTCTCGCTCTCTTTCACCCTTCTTCGACTCGTTTCGCTCCCTTTCACCTTTCTTCGTCTCGTTTCGCTCTCTTTCACCCTCCTTCGTCTCGTTTCACTCTCTTTCACCCTCCGTCGTCTCGGTTCGCTCTCTTTCACCCTCCTTCCTCTCGTTTCGCTCTCTTTCACCCTCAATCATCTTGTTTCGGTCTCTTTCACCCTCCTTCGTCTCGTTTCACACTCTTTGACACTCCTTCATCTCGTTTTGCTCTCTTTGACCCTCCTTCATCTCGTTTAGCTCTCTTTCATCATCCTTCGTCTCGTTTCGCTCTGTTTCACACTCCTTCGTCTCGTTTTGCTCTCTTTCACCCTCCTTCGTCTCGTTTTGCTCTCTTTCACCCTCCTTCGTCTTGTATCGCTCTGTTCCACACGCCTTCATCTCGTTTCGTCAACTTTCAACCTCCTTTGTCTCTTTTCGCTCTCTTTCACCCTCCTTCATCTCGTTTCGCTCTCTTTCACCCTCCTTCATCTCGTTTCGCTCCCTTTCACCCTCCATCGTCTCGTTTCGCTCTCTTTCACACTCCTTTGTTTCATTTTGCTCTCTTTCACAATCCATCGTCTCGTTTCGCTCTCTTTCACCCTCCTTCATCTTGTTTCGCTCTCTTCCACCCAGCTTCGTCTCGTTTCGCCCTCTTTCACCGTCCATCGTCTCGTTTCGCTCTCTTTCACCCTCCTTCGTCTCGTTTTAATCTCTTTCACCCTCCTTCATCTCGTTTCGCTCTCTTTGCCCCTCCCTCTACTCGTTTACCTCTCTTTCATCCTCCTTCGTCTCGTTTCGCTCTGTTTCACACTCCTTCGTCTCGTTTTGCTCTCTATCACCCTCCTTCGTCTCGTTTCGCTCTCTTTCACCCTCCTTCGTCTTGTTTCGCTCTGTTCCACCAGCCTTCGTCTCGTTTCGCCCTCTTTCACCCTCCTTAGTCTCTTTTCGTTCTCTTTCACCCTCCTTCATCTCGTTTCGCTCACTTTCACCCTCCTTCATCTCGTTTTGCTCCCTTTCACCCTCCTTCGTCTCGTTTCGCTCTCTTTCACCCTCCTTCCTCTCGTTTCGCTCTCTTTCACCCTCCTTCGTCTCGTTTCGCTCTCTTTCACCCTCCTTCGTCTCGTTTCGCTCTCTTTCACCCTCCTTCATCTCGGCTCGCTTTCTTTCACCCTCCTTCCTCTCGTTTCACTCTCTTTCACCCTCCATCATCTTGTTTCTCTCTCTTTCACACTCCTTCGTCTCGTTTCGCCCTCTTTGACACTCCTTCATCTCGTTTTGCTCTCTTTGACCCTCCTTCATCTCGTTTAGCTCTCTTTCATCCTCCTTCGTCTCGTTTCGCTCTGTTTCACACTCCTTCGTCTCGTTTTGCTCTCTTTCACCCTCCTTCATCTCGTTTTGCTCTCTTTCACCCTCCTTCGTCTTGTTTCGCTCTGTTCCACCCGCCTTCATCTCGTTTCGTCAACTTTCAACCTCCTTTGTCTCTTTTCGCTCTCTTTCACCCTCCTTCATCTCGTTTCGCTCCCTTTCACCCTCCTTCGTCTCGTTTCGCTCTCTTTCACCCTCCTTCCTCTCGTTTCCCTCTCTTTCACCCTCCATCGTCTCGTTTCGCTCTCTTTCACACTCCTTCATTTCGTTTTGCTCTCTTTCACCCTCCATCGTCTTGTTTCGCACTCTTTCACCCTCCTTCATCTTGTTTTGCTCTCTTCCACCCACCTTCGTCTCGTTTCGCCCTCTTTCACCATCCATCGTCTCGTTTCGCTCTCTTTCACCCTCCTTCGTCTCGTTTTACTCTCTTTCACCCTCCTTCGTCTCGTTTTGCCCTCTTTCACCCTCCTTCATCTCGTTTCGCTCTCTTTGCCCCTCCCTCATCTCGTTTAGCTCCCTTTCATCCTCCTTCGTCTCGTTTCGCTCTGTTTCACACTCCTTCGTTTTGTTTTGCTCTCTATCACCCTCCTTCGTCTCGTTTCGCTCTCTTTCACCCTCCTTCGTCTTGTTTCGCTCTCTTTCACCCTCCTTCTTCTCGTCTCGCTCTCTTTCACCCTTCTTCGTCTCGTTTCGCTCCCTTTCACCTTTCTTCGTCTCGTTTCGCTCTCTTTCACCCTCCTTCGTCTCATTTCACTCTCTTTCACCCTCCGTCGTCTCGGTTCGCTCTCTTTCACCCTCCTTCCTCTCGTTTCGCTCTCTTTCACCCTCAATCATCTTGTTTCGGTCTCTTTCACCCTCCTTCGTCTCGTTTCGCACTCTTTGACACTCCTTCATCTCGTTTTGCTCTCTTTGACCCTCCTTCATCTCGTTTAGCTCTCTTTCATCCTCCTTCGTCTCGTTTCGCTCTGTTTCACACTCCTTCGTCTCGTTTTGCTCTCTTTCACCCTCCTTCGTCTCGTTTTGCTCTCTTTCACCCTCCTTCGTCTTGTATCGCTCTGTTCCACACGCCTTCATCTCGTTTCGTCAACTTTCAACCTCCTTTGTCTCTTTTCGCTCTCTTTCACCCTCCTTCATCTCGTTTCGCTCTCTTTCACCCTCCTTCATCTCGTTTCGCTCCCTTTCACCCTCCTTCGTCTCGTTTCTCTCTCTTTCACCCTCCTTCCTCTCGTTTCCCTCTCTTTCACCCTCCATCGTCTCGTTTCGCTCTCTTTAACACTCCTTTGTTTCGTTTTGCTCTCTTTCACCCTCCATCGTCTCGTTTCGCTCTCTTTCACCCTCCTTCATCTTGTTTCGCTCTCTTCCACCCACCTTCGTCTCGTTTTGCCCTCTTTCACCCTCCATCGTCTCGTTTCGCTCTCTTTGCCCCTCCCTCTTCTCGTTTACCTCTCTTTCATCCTCCTTCATCTCGTTTCGCTCTGTTTCACACTCCTTCGTCTCGTTTTGCTCTCTATCACCCTCCTTTGTCTCGTTTCGCTCTCTTTCACCCTCCTTCGTCTTGTTTCGCTCTGTTCTACCAGCCTTCGTCTCGTTTCGCCCTCTTTCACCCTCCTTAGTCTCTTTTCGTTCTCTTTCACCCTCCTTCATCTCGTTTCGCTCTCTTTCACCCTCCTTCATCTCGTTTTGCTCCCTTTCACCCTCCTTCGTCTCGTTTCGCTCTCTTTCACCCTCCTTCCTCTCGTTTCGCTCTCTTTCACACACCATCATCTCGTTTTGCTCTCTTTCACACTCCTTCGTCTCGTTTTGCTCTCTTTCACCCTCCTTCGTCTCGTTTCGCTCTCTTTCATCCTCCTTCGCCTTCTTTCGCTCTGTTCCACCCGCCTTCGTCTCATTTCGCCCTCTTTCACCCTCCTTCGTCTCGTTTCGCTCTCTTCCACCCTCCTTCATTTAGTTTCCCTCTATTTCCCCCTCCTTTGTCTTGTTTCGATCTCTTTCACCCACCTTCATCTCGTTTCACTCTCTTTCACCCTCCATCGTCTCGTTTCGCTCTGTTTCACCCTCCTTCATCTCGTTTCGGTCTCTTTCACCCTCCTTCGTCTTGTTTCGGTCTCTTTCACCCTCCTTCGTCTCGTTCCACTCTCTTTCACCCTCCTTCGACTCCTTTCGCTCTCTTTCACCCTCCTTCATCTCGTTTCGCTCTATTTCACCCTCCTTCTCGTTTCGCTCTCTTTCACCCTCCTTCGTCTCATTTCGCTCCCTTTCACCTTTCTTCATCTCGTTTCGCTCTCTTTCACCCTCCTTCGTCTCGTTTCGCTCTCTTTCACCCTCCTTCGTCTCGTTTCGCTCACTTTCACCCTCCTTCATCTCGGCTCGCTCTCTTTCACCCTCCTTCCTATCGTTTCACTCTCTTTTACCCTCCATCAACTTGTTTCGCTCTCTTTCACCCTCCTTCGTCTCGTTTCGCCCTCTTTGACACTCCTTCATCTCGTTTCTCTCTCTTTGACCCTCCTTCATCTCGTTTTGCTCTCTTTCATCCTCCTTCATCTTGTTTCGCTCTCTTTCACCCTCCTTCGTCTCGTTTCGCTCCCTTTCACCTTTCTTCGTCTCGTTTCGCTCTCTTTCACCCTCCTTCGTCTCGTTTCGCTCTCTTTCACCCTCCTTCGTCTCGTTTTGCTCTCTTTCACCCTCCCTCGTCTCGGCTCACTCTCTTTCACCCTCCTTCCTCTCGTTTCACTCTCTTTCACCCTCCATCATCTTGTTTCGCTCTCTTTCACCCTCCTTCGTCTCGTTTCGCCCTCTTTGACACTCCTTCATCTCGTTTCGCTCTCTTTGACCCGCCTTCATCTCGTTTAGCTCTCTTTCATCCTCCTTCGTCTCGTTTTGCTCTCTTTCACCCTCCTTCGTCTTGTTTCGCTCTGTTCCACCCGCCTTCATCTCGTTTCGTCAACTTTCAATGTCCTTTGTCTCTTTTCGCTCTCTTTCACCCTCCTTCATCTCGTTTGTCTCTCTTTCACCCTCCTTCATCTCGTTTTGATCCCTTTCACCCTCCTTCGTCTCGTTTTGCTCTCTTTCACCCTCCTTCGACTCCTTTCGCTCTCTTTCACCCTCCTTCATCTCGTTTCGCTCTCTTTCACCCTCCTTCTTCTCGTCTCGCTCTCTTTCACCCTTCTTCGTCTCGTTTTGCTCCCTTTCACCTTTCTTCGTCTCGTTTCGCTCTCTTTCACCCTCCTTCATCTCGTTTCGCTCTCTTTCACCCTCCTTCGTCTCGTTTCACTCTCTTTCACCCTCCGTCGTCTCGTTTCGCTCTCTTTCACCCTCCTTCGTCTCGTTTCGCTCTCTTTCACCCTCCTTCGTCTCGTTTCGCTCTCTTTCACCCTCCTTCATCTCGGCTCGCTCTCTTTCACCCTCCTTCCTCTCGTTTCACTCTCTTTCACCCTCCATCATCTTGTTTCGCTCTCTTTCACCCTCCTTCGTCTCGTTGCGCTGTCTTTGACCCTCCTTCATCTCGTTTAGCTCTCTTTCATCCTCCTTCATCTCGTTTCGCTCTGTTTCACACTCCTTCGTCTCGTTTTGCTCTCTTTCACCCTCCTTCGTCTCGTTTTGCTCTCTTTCACCCTCCTTCGTCTTGTTTCGCTCTGTTCCACCCGCCTTCGTCTCGTTTCGTCAACTTTCAACCTCCTTTGTCTCTTTTCGCTCTCTTTCACCCTCCTTCATCTCGTTTGTCTCTCTTTCACCCTCCTTCGTCTCGTTTCGCTCTCTTTCACCCTCCTTCGACTCCTTTCGCTCTCTTTCAGCCTCCTTCGTCTCGTTTCGATCTCTTTCACCCTCCTTCTTCTCGTTTCGCTCTCTTTCACCCTCCTTCGTCTCGTTTCGCTCCCTTTCACCTTTCTTCGTCTCGTTTCGCTCTCTTTCACCCTCCTTCATCTCGTTTCGCTCTCTTTCACCCTCCTTCGTCTCGTTTCGCTCTCTTTCAACCTCCTTCGTCTCGGTTCGCTCTCTTTCACACTCCTTCCTCTCGTTTCGCTCTCTTTCACCCTCCATCATCTTGTTTCGGTCTCTTTCACCCTCCTTTGTCTCGTTTCGCACTCTTTGACACTCCTTCATCTCGTTTTGCTCTCTTTGACCCTCCTTCATCTCGTTTAGCTCTCTTTCATCCTCCTTCGTCTCGTTTCGCTCTGTTTCACACTCCTTCGTCTCGTTTTGCTCTCTTTCACCCTCCTTCGTCTCGTTTTGCTCTCTTTCACCCTCCTTCATCTTGTTTCGCTCTGATCCACCCGCCTTCATCTCGTTTCGTCAACTTTCAACCTCCTTTGTCTCTTTTCGCTCTCTTTCACCCCCCTTCATATCGTTTCGCTCTCTTTCACCCTCCTTCATCTCGTTTCGCTCCCTTTCACCCTCCTTCATCTCGTTTCGCTCTCTTTCACCCTCCTTCCTCTCGCTTCCCTCTCTTTCACCCTCCATCGTCTCGTTTCGCTCTCTTTCACACTCCTTCATTTCGTTTTGCTCTCTTTCACCCTCCTTCGTCTCGTTTCACTCTCTTTCATCCTCCTTCGTCTTGTTTAGCACTGTTCCACCCGCCTTCGTCTCGTTTCGCACTCTTTCACCCTCCTTCGTCTCGTTTTGCTCTCTTTCACCCTCCTTCGTCTCGTTTCGCTCTCTTTCACCCTCCTTCATCTCGTTTCGCTCCCTTTCACCCTCCTTTGTCTCGTATCACTCTCTTTCACCTTCCTTCATCTCGTTTCTCTCTCTTTCACCCTCTTTGGTCTCGTTTCGCTCTCTTTCACCTTCCTTCATCTCGTTTCACTCTCTTTCACCCACATTCGTCTCGTTTCACCCTCTTTCACCCTCCTTCATCTCATTTCGCCCTCTTTGACCCTCCTTCATCTCGTTTCGCTCTCTTTCATCCTCCTTCGTCTCGTTTCGCTCTCTTTCTCACTCCTTCATCTCGTTTTGCTCTCTTTCACCCTCCTTCGTCTCGTTTCGCTCTCTTTCACCCTCCTTTGTCTTGTTTCGCTCTGTTCCACTCGCCTTCGTCTCGTTTCGTCCTCTTTCACCCTCCTTTGTCTCTTTTCGCTCTCTTTCACCCTCCTTCATCTCGTTTCGCTCTCTTTGACCCTCCTTCGTCTCGTTTAGGTCTCTTTCATCCTCCTTCATCTCGTTTCGCTCTGTTTCACACTCCTTCATCTCGTTTCGCTCTCTTTCACCCTCCTTCGTCTCGTTTCACTCTCTTTCACCCTCCGTCGTCTCGTTTCGCTCTCTTTCACCCTCCTTCGTCTCGTTTCGCTCTCTTTCACCCTCCTTCGTCTCGTTTCGCTCTCTTTCACCCTCCTTCATCTCGGCTCGCTCTCTTTCACCCTCCTTCCTCTCGTTTCACTCTCTTTCACCCTCCATCATCTTGTTTCGCTCTCTTTCACCCTCCTTCGTCTCGTTGCGCTGTCTTTGACCCTCCTTCATCTCGTTTAGCTCTCTTTCATCCTCCTTCATCTCGTTTCGCTCTGTTTCACACTCCTTCGTCTCGTTTTGCTCTCTTTCACCCTCCTTCGTCTCGTTTTGCTCTCTTTCACCCTCCTTCGTCTTGTTTCGCTCTGTTC
This sequence comes from Scyliorhinus torazame, assembly GCF_047496885.1. Lineage (NCBI taxonomy): Eukaryota > Metazoa > Chordata > Chondrichthyes > Carcharhiniformes > Scyliorhinidae > Scyliorhinus > Scyliorhinus torazame. Next base: position 8,061 of record NW_027308023.1, on the reverse strand, counting down.
CACCCGCCTTCGTCTCGTTTCGTCAACTTTCAACCTCCTTTGTCTCTTTTCGCTCTCTTTCACCCTCCTTCATCTCGTTTGTCTCTCTTTCACCCTCCTTCGTCTCGTTTCGCTCTCTTTCACCCTCCTTCATCTCGTTTCGCTCTGTTTCACCCTCCTTCGTCTCGTTTCGCTCACTTTCACCCTCCTTCATCTCGGCTCGCTCTCTTTCACCCTCCTTCCTATCGTTTCACTCTCTTTTACCCTCCATCAACTTGTTTCGCTCTCTTTCACCCTCCTTCGTCTCGTTTCGCCCTCTTTGACACTCCTTCATCTCGTTTCTCTCTCTTTGACCCTCCTTCATCTCGTTTTGCTCTCTTTCATCCTCCTTCATCTTGTTTCGCTCTCTTTCACCCTCCTTCGTCTCGTTTCGCTCCCTTTCACCTTTCTTCGTCTCGTTTCGCTCTCTTTCACCCTCCTTCGTCTCGTTTCGCTCTCTTTCACCCTCCTTCGTCTCGTTTTGCTCTCTTTCACCCTCCCTCGTCTCGGCTCACTCTCTTTCACCCTCCTTCCTCTCGTTTCACTCTCTTTCACCCTCCATCATCTTGTTTCGCTCTCTTTCACCCTCCTTCGTCTCGTTTCGCCCTCTTTGACACTCCTTCATCTCGTTTCGCTCTCTTTGACCCGCCTTCATCTCGTTTAGCTCTCTTTCATCCTCCTTCGTCTCGTTTTGCTCTCTTTCACCCTCCTTCGTCTTGTTTCGCTCTGTTCCACCCGCCTTCATCTCGTTTCGTCAACTTTCAATGTCCTTTGTCTCTTTTCGCTCTCTTTCACCCTCCTTCATCTCGTTTGTCTCTCTTTCACCCTCCTTCATCTCGTTTTGATCCCTTTCACCCTCCTTCGTCTCGTTTTGCTCTCTTTCACCCTCCTTCGACTCCTTTCGCTCTCTTTCACCCTCCTTCATCTCGTTTCGCTCTCTTTCACCCTCCTTCTTCTCGTCTCGCTCTCTTTCACCCTTCTTCGTCTCGTTTTGCTCCCTTTCACCTTTCTTCGTCTCGTTTCGCTCTCTTTCACCCTCCTTCATCTCGTTTCGCTCTCTTTCACCCTCCTTCGTCTCGTTTCACTCTCTTTCACCCTCCGTCGTCTCGTTTCGCTCTCTTTCACCCTCCTTCGTCTCGTTTCGCTCTCTTTCACCCTCCTTCGTCTCGTTTCGCTCTCTTTCACCCTCCTTCATCTCGGCTCGCTCTCTTTCACCCTCCTTCCTCTCGTTTCACTCTCTTTCACCCTCCATCATCTTGTTTCGCTCTCTTTCACCCTCCTTCGTCTCGTTGCGCTGTCTTTGACCCTCCTTCATCTCGTTTAGCTCTCTTTCATCCTCCTTCATCTCGTTTCGCTCTGTTTCACACTCCTTCGTCTCGTTTTGCTCTCTTTCACCCTCCTTCGTCTCGTTTTGCTCTCTTTCACCCTCCTTCGTCTTGTTTCGCTCTGTTCCACCCGCCTTCGTCTCGTTTCGTCAACTTTCAACCTCCTTTGTCTCTTTTCGCTCTCTTTCACCCTCCTTCATCTCGTTTGTCTCTCTTTCACCCTCCTTCGTCTCGTTTCGCTCTCTTTCACCCTCCTTCGACTCCTTTCGCTCTCTTTCAGCCTCCTTCGTCTCGTTTCGATCTCTTTCACCCTCCTTCTTCTCGTTTCGCTCTCTTTCACCCTCCTTCGTCTCGTTTCGCTCCCTTTCACCTTTCTTCGTCTCGTTTCGCTCTCTTTCACCCTCCTTCATCTCGTTTCGCTCTCTTTCACCCTCCTTCGTCTCGTTTCGCTCTCTTTCAACCTCCTTCGTCTCGGTTCGCTCTCTTTCACACTCCTTCCTCTCGTTTCGCTCTCTTTCACCCTCCATCATCTTGTTTCGGTCTCTTTCACCCTCCTTTGTCTCGTTTCGCACTCTTTGACACTCCTTCATCTCGTTTTGCTCTCTTTGACCCTCCTTCATCTCGTTTAGCTCTCTTTCATCCTCCTTCGTCTCGTTTCGCTCTGTTTCACACTCCTTCGTCTCGTTTTGCTCTCTTTCACCCTCCTTCGTCTCGTTTTGCTCTCTTTCACCCTCCTTCATCTTGTTTCGCTCTGATCCACCCGCCTTCATCTCGTTTCGTCAACTTTCAACCTCCTTTGTCTCTTTTCGCTCTCTTTCACCCCCCTTCATATCGTTTCGCTCTCTTTCACCCTCCTTCATCTCGTTTCGCTCCCTTTCACCCTCCTTCATCTCGTTTCGCTCTCTTTCACCCTCCTTCCTCTCGCTTCCCTCTCTTTCACCCTCCATCGTCTCGTTTCGCTCTCTTTCACACTCCTTCATTTCGTTTTGCTCTCTTTCACCCTCCTTCGTCTCGTTTCACTCTCTTTCATCCTCCTTCGTCTTGTTTAGCACTGTTCCACCCGCCTTCGTCTCGTTTCGCACTCTTTCACCCTCCTTCGTCTCGTTTTGCTCTCTTTCACCCTCCTTCGTCTCGTTTCGCTCTCTTTCACCCTCCTTCATCTCGTTTCGCTCCCTTTCACCCTCCTTTGTCTCGTATCACTCTCTTTCACCTTCCTTCATCTCGTTTCTCTCTCTTTCACCCTCTTTGGTCTCGTTTCGCTCTCTTTCACCTTCCTTCATCTCGTTTCACTCTCTTTCACCCACATTCGTCTCGTTTCACCCTCTTTCACCCTCCTTCATCTCATTTCGCCCTCTTTGACCCTCCTTCATCTCGTTTCGCTCTCTTTCATCCTCCTTCGTCTCGTTTCGCTCTCTTTCTCACTCCTTCATCTCGTTTTGCTCTCTTTCACCCTCCTTCGTCTCGTTTCGCTCTCTTTCACCCTCCTTTGTCTTGTTTCGCTCTGTTCCACTCGCCTTCGTCTCGTTTCGTCCTCTTTCACCCTCCTTTGTCTCTTTTCGCTCTCTTTCACCCTCCTTCATCTCGTTTCGCTCTCTTTGACCCTCCTTCGTCTCGTTTAGGTCTCTTTCATCCTCCTTCATCTCGTTTCGCTCTGTTTCACACTCCTTCATCTCGTTTCGCTCTCTTTCACCCTCCTTCGTCTCGTTTCACTCTCTTTCACCCTCCGTCGTCTCGTTTCGCTCTCTTTCACCCTCCTTCGTCTCGTTTCGCTCTCTTTCACCCTCCTTCGTCTCGTTTCGCTCTCTTTCACCCTCCTTCATCTCGGCTCGCTCTCTTTCACCCTCCTTCCTCTCGTTTCACTCTCTTTCACCCTCCATCATCTTGTTTCGCTCTCTTTCACCCTCCTTCGTCTCGTTGCGCTGTCTTTGACCCTCCTTCATCTCGTTTAGCTCTCTTTCATCCTCCTTCATCTCGTTTCGCTCTGTTTCACACTCCTTCGTCTCGTTTTGCTCTCTTTCACCCTCCTTCGTCTCGTTTTGCTCTCTTTCACCCTCCTTCGTCTTGTTTCGCTCTGTTCCACCCGCCTTCGTCTCGTTTCGTCAACTTTCAACCTCCTTTGTCTCTTTTCGCTCTCTTTCACCCTCCTTCATCTCGTTTGTCTCTCTTTCACCCTCCTTCGTCTCGTTTCGCTCTCTTTCACCCTCCTTCATCTCGTTTCGCTCTGTTTCACCCTCCTTCGTCTCGTTTCGCTCTCTTTCAACCTCCTTCGTCTCGGTTCGCTCTCTTTCACACTCCTTCCTCTCGTTTCGCTCTCTTTCACCCTCCATCATCTTGTTTCGGTCTCTTTCACCCTCCTTTGTCTCGTTTCGCACTCTTTGACACTCCTTCATCTCGTTTTGCTCTCTTTGACCCTCCTTCATCTCGTTTAGCTCTCTTTCATCCTCCTTCGTCTCGTTTCGCTCTGTTTCACACTCCTTCGTCTCGTTTTGCTCTCTTTCACCCTCCTTCGTCTCGTTTTGCTCTCTTTCACCCTCCTTCATCTTGTTTCGCTCTGATCCACCCGCCTTCATCTCGTTTCGTCAACTTTCAACCTCCTTTGTCTCTTTTCGCTCTCTTTCACCCCCCTTCATATCGTTTCGCTCTCTTTCACCCTCCTTCATCTCGTTTCGCTCCCTTTCACCCTCCTTCATCTCGTTTCGCTCTCTTTCACCCTCCTTCCTCTCGCTTCCCTCTCTTTCACCCTCCATTGTCTCGTTTCGCTCTCTTTCACACTCCTTCATTTCGTTTTGCTCTCTTTCACCCTCCTTCGTCTCGTTTCACTCTCTTTCATCCTCCTTCGTCTTGTTTAGCACTGTTCCACACGCCTTCGTCTCGTTTCGCACTCTTTCACCCTCCTTCGTCTCGTTTTGCTCTCTTTCACCCTCCTTCGTCTCGTTTCGCTCTCTTTCACCCTCCTTCATCTCGTTTCGCTCCCTTTCACCCTCCTTTGTCTCGTATCACTCTCTTTCACCTTCCTTCATCTCGTTTCTCTCTCTTTCACCCTCTTTGGTCTCGTTTCGCTCTCTTTCACCTTCCTTCATCTCGTTTCACTCTCTTTCACCCACATTCGTCTCGTTTCACCCTCTTTCACCCTCCTTCATCTCGTTTCGCCCTCTTTGACCCTCCTTCATCTCGTTTCGCTCTCTTTGACCCTCCTTCGTCTCGTTTAGGTCTCTTTCATCCTCCTTCGTCTCGTTTCGCTCTCTTTCTCACTCCTTCATCTCGTTTTGCTCTCTTTCACCCTCCTTCGTCTCGTTTCGCTCTCTTTCACCCTCCTTTGTCTTGTTTCGCTCTGTTCCACTCGCCTTCGTCTCGTTTCGTCCTCTTTCACCCTCCTTTGTCTCTTTTCGCTCTCTTTCACCCTCCTTCATCTCGTTTCGCTCTCTTTGACCCTCCTTCGTCTCGTTTAGGTCTCTTTCATCCTCCTTCATCTCGTTTCGCTCTGTTTCACACTCCTTCGTCTCGTTTCGCTCTCTTTCACCCTCTTTCGTCTCGTTTCCCTCACTTTCACCCTCCTACTTCTCGTTTCGCTGACTTTCACCCTCCTTCGTCTCGTTTCGCTCTCTTTCACCCTCCTTCGTCTCGTTTCGCTCTCTTTGACCCTCCTTCGTCTCATTTCGCTCTCTTTCACCCTCCTTCGTCTCGTTGCGCTGTCTTTGACCCTCCTTCATCTCGTTTAGCTCTCTTTCATCCTCCTTCATCTCGTTTCGCTCTGTTTCACACTCCTTCGTCTCGTTTTGCTCTCTTTGACCCTCCTTCGTCTCATTTCGCTCTCTTTCACCCTCCTTCGTCTCGTTACGCTCTCTTTCATCCTCCTTCGTCTCGATTCGCTCTGTTTCACACTCCTTTGTCTCGTTTTGCTCTCTTTCACCCTCCTTCGTCTCGTTTCGCTCTCTTTCATCCTCCTTCGCCTTGTTTCGCATTGTTCCACCGGCCTTCGTCTCGTTTCGCCCTCTTTCACCCTCCTTTGTCTCTTTTCGCTCTCTTTCACCCTCTTTCATCTCGTTTCGCTCTCTTTCACCCTCCTTCATCTCGTTTCGCTCCCTTTCACCCTCCTTCGTCTCGTTTCGCTCTCTTTCACACACCTTCGTCTCGTTTTGCTCTCTTTCACCCTCCTTCGTCTCGTTTCGCTCTCTTTCACCCTCCTTCGACTCCTTTCGCTCTCTTTCAGCCTCCTTCGTCTCGTTTCGATCTCTTTCACCCTCCTTCTTCTCGTTTCGCTCTCTTTCACCCTCCTTCGTCTCGTTTCGCTCCCTTTCACCTTTCTTCGTCTCGTTTCGCTCTCTTTCACCCTCCTTCATCTCGTTTCGCTCTCTTTCACCCTCCTTCGTCTCGTTTCGCTCTCTTTCAACCTCCTTCGTCTCGGTTCGCTCTCTTTCACACTCCTTCCTCTCGTTTCGCTCTCTTTCACCCTCCATCATCTTGTTTCGGTCTCTTTCACCCTCCTTTGTCTCGTTTCGCACTCTTTGACACTCCTTCATCTCGTTTTGCTCTCTTTGACCCTCCTTCATCTCGTTTAGCTCTCTTTCATCCTCCTTCGTCTCGTTTCGCTCTGTTTCACACTCCTTCGTCTCGTTTTGCTCTCTTTCACCCTCCTTCGTCTCGTTTTGCTCTCTTTCACCCTCCTTCATCTTGTTTCGCTCTGATGCACCCGCCTTCATCTCGTTTCGTCAACTTTCAACCTCCTTTGTCTCTTTTCGCTCTCTTTCACCCCCCTTCATATCGTTTCGCTCTCTTTCACCCTCCTTCATCTCGTTTCGCTCCCTTTCACCCTCCTTCATCTCGTTTCGCTCTCTTTCACCCTCCTTCCTCTCGCTTCCCTCTCTTTCACCCTCCATCGTCTCGTTTCGCTCTCTTTCACACTCCTTCATTTCGTTTTGCTCTCTTTCACCCTCCTTCGTCTCGTTTCACTCTCTTTCATCCTCCTTCGTCTTGTTTAGCACTGTTCCACCCGCCTTCGTCTCGTTTCGCACTCTTTCACCCTCCTTCGTCTCGTTTTGCTCTCTTTCACCCTCCTTCGTCTCGTTTCACCCTCTTTCACCCTCCTTCATCTCGTTTCGCCCTCTTTGACCCTCCTTCATCTCGTTTCGCTCTCTTTGACCCTCCTTCGTCTCGTTTAGGTCTCTTTCATCCTCCTTCGTCTCGTTTCGCTCTCTTTCTCACTCCTTCATCTCGTTTTGCTCTCTTTCACCCTCCTTCGTCTCGTTTCGCTCTCTTTCACCCTCCTTTGTCTTGTTTCGCTCTGTTCCACTCGCCTTCGTCTCGTTTCGTCCTCTTTCACCCTCCTTTGTCTCTTTTCGCTCTCTTTCACCCTCCTTCATCTCGTTTCGCTCTCTTTGACCCTCCTTCGTCTCGTTTAGGTCTCTTTCATCCTCCTTCATCTCGTTTCGCTCTGTTTCACACTCCTTCGTCTCGTTTCGCTCTCTTTCACCCTCTTTCGTCTCGTTTCCCTCACTTTCACCCTCCTACTTCTCGTTTCGCTGACTTTCACCCTCCTTCGTCTCGTTTCGCTCTCTTTCACCCTCCTTCGTCTCGTTTCGCTCTCTTTGACCCTCCTTCGTCTCATTTCGCTCTCTTTCACCCTCCTTCGTCTCGTTACGCTCTCTTTCATCCTCCTTCGTCTCGATTCGCTCTGTTTCACACTCCTTTGTCTCGTTTTGCTCTCTTTCACCCTCCTTCGTCTCGTTTCGCTCTCTTTCATCCTCCTTCGCCTTGTTTCGCATTGTTCCACCGGCCTTCGTCTCGTTTCGCCCTCTTTCACCCTCCTTTGTCTCTTTTCGCTCTCTTTCACCCTCTTTCATCTCGTTTCGCTCTCTTTCACCCTCCTTCATCTCGTTTCGCTCCCTTTCACCCTCCTTCGTCTCGTTTCGCTCTCTTTCACACACCTTCGTCTCGTTTTGCTCTCTTTCACCCTCCTTCGTCTCGTTTCACTCTCTTTCCCCCTCCTTCGTCTTGTTTCGCTCTGTTCCACCCGCCTTCATCTCGTTTCACCCTCTTTCACCCTCCTTCGTCTCGTTTCACTCTCTTTCACCCTCCTTCGTCTCGTTTCGCTTTCTTTCACCCTCCTTCGTCTCGTTTCGCCCTCTTTCACACTCTTTCATCTCGTTTCCCTCTCTTTTATGCTCCTTCGCCTCGCTTCGCCCTTTTTCACCCTCCTTCGTCTCGTTTCGCCCTCTTTGACCCTCCTTCATCTTGTTTCGCTCTCTTTGACCCTCCTTCGTCTCGTTTAGCTCTCTTTCATCCTCCTTCGTCTCGTTTCGCTCTGTTTCACACTCCTTCGTCTCGTTTTGCTCTCTTTCACCCTCCTTCGTCTCGTTTCGCTCTCTTTTACCCTCCTTCGTCTTGTTTTGCTCTGTTCCACCCGCCTTCATCTCGTTTCGCCCTCTTTCACCCTCCTTTGTCTCTTTTCGCTCTCTTTCACCCTCTTTCATCTCGTTTCACTCTCTTTCACCCTCCTTCATCTCGTTTAGGCTCCCTTTCACCCTCCTTCATCTCGTTTCGCTCTCTTTCAAACTCCTTCCTCTCGTTTCGCTCTCTTTCACCCACCTTCGACTCGTTTCGCTCTCTTTCACCCTTCTTCCTCTCATTTCGCTGTCTTTCACCCTCCATCGTCTCGTTTCGCTCTCTTTCACACTCCTTCATCTCGTTTTGCTCTCTTTCACCCTCCTTCGTCTCGTTT